>NC_053027.1:124362390-124539108 GCF_003073215.2 Triticum urartu
CAAAAATCTCGTACCCAGGTCCAGAGACGAAGCCATTGCTCAAGGCTTCTATCCATGCATGGTGAGAGGACCACAGCCAGCTGAGGCACATCCGTCATCACTTCTCTGGTGCCGCGATGATAATCTCTTCAAGCGCAACTTTCAGTTTGCACAACAGTCAGCGAAGATAAACAAGAAGAAATTTGGGCTTGACTTCAACCCTGGTCCCTCCTCACCAAGGGCAGATGGCACACGCAACGCCGATCCCAATATCATCGGGCCGTATGCCAATCTTGCAGGCCTCATCACTCGCATCCTAGTCCAAGAGACTGCTGTGAATGACCCTCCAGCAGATACTGAGTCAGATGACGCCCCTGCTGCTCCGAAGCCAAAGCAGAAGAAGCCAAAAGCTCCAAAATCTTCAAAGCCAGCCGCTTCTCCCAAGATCGCAAGAGTGAAGCCTTTAGCAACTGCACCTCCTGAAGCCAGTGTGCAGTCAGAAGGCTTATCACGAGTGTCCAAGCCCCAAGAAGCCAAGAAGCCTCAGCCACACACAGGCAAAGAGCTCACAGCTGCTGACATTCTGCACTGCGAAGCCATTGATCTCTCAAGCGATGAAGATCTTGGAGATGATGCTCTTGAGCAGCTCATCAAGAGCAAGGAGGAGGCTGAAATCTTCAACAATCTGCCTCTGTTTGATGTCGCCATCATCCACAACTTCATCGATGAATGGTTTGACACACCAGACATAAGCTTCAATGATCTGCAGCTACCCATAGGCCTCAGCGTTGCCTTTCAAGGTGCAATTGCTTCAGAACTTGCAATAGCCCAGCGAATTGTAGAACTGAAGCAGAAAATTGATCATGAAAAGGCTCAGTTCAAGAAGCACGTGGCCAAGCTCAGTGTGCAAGAAGTGAAAAACTTCAAGATCATGTTGCACGAGCTGAAAGAGAACTTCCTGAAGACGCGTGCCGAAGCTCAAGGCTCGCGAGAACGCATGAAGACTTTGGCTGATCGCTGCATGCAAGCCTACAATGAGGCAGAAAAGCGCAAGGCACTTGGGCGTCCCGGCATTGACCCCAGGATGGCCGCGAAGAAGAAAAAGAAGGCGGCTGTGCCCGAACCTGAAGCGCCAAGGTCAGAAACTGCTCCGCTTGTCTTCCCCGCTGCAACGACTGGCTCAAAGCCAAAGAGTCGATCAACCGCCTCACAGCACAAGAAGACACGGACTGCAAAGGCTGAAGCTAAGAAGAGAAAACATTCTGAAGCCTCTCCTTCTGAACCCATCATTAAGAAGCGCAAGACCAAGAAATCTCGGGCTGCTCCCACAGAGCCCCTGATAGTTGAACCCCTCTGCATCCGCTATCCTGACACAGATCGTCAGTTGACTGTGCATGAACCCAACACTGAAGACATTCCAGCAGACGAACCTTACGCTGCTGAAGACATTGGTCTCCAAGACAATGTGCAAGGTGATGCAGCCCTTCCTCAGCTTGAGACAAGCGAACAGATCAGTATTGGTCGTCCATTGACGCCAATCACACAAGATGCGTCGTGGGCAGATCGCCCACAGGAGGAAGATGAGCCCCAACCCACTGCAACTCCACCGGCGCCTACACTCCGTAGGCTTCGCAAAGGGCCAAGGGCTCAGGCTGCTGAAGACATTCCGGCTGCATCAGCCGAAGAGCAAGCAGAAATACCACAAGCTCCAACTCCCCCGCACCAACAAGAAGCAGTTCTCAAGGAGAACGTGCCTGAAGCTGAAAATGTTGAGGCTGCCACAAACAACGCCGAAGCAAGTGTGGAGCCCTCCCCAACAACAGCTTCAGAAGACACCGAAGCTACTGCTCCTGAACATTCTATGCCTGAGTCTGCTGCCGGACCACAATTCAACTATCATATTGCGCACAGGCCCCAGGTCCAGAAGCCGATCCCACGACTACCAAGGTTCCCAGGTCCTGCATCAGCTCCTGGTTCCTTCAACATCAACGGCTTCAGGGCAGATAACACGTTTTTCGACCGCTCCAAGAACCCTTATTCAAGGGAACGGATTGTATCAGATAGGTTCTGGAGCCATCAACAGCGCAGCTATTATTCATGCATCCTTTACAACCAAGGCCGCATCTTTCCTCACAAGCGCCTTGAGGTTGAAGCTGTTGCTGGTCTGCCTGGTCTGGAAGAAGCACTGGATTGCTTCAAGCAAGTGGGTTTGCTGCCATTTATCACTGATGAAGAGCACTGGAACGAAGAGCTTCTGCTCCAGTTCTATGCCACTGTGCATATCAAAGGCTATAACAGAGATCCGAAGACATGGATTCTGGAGTGGATGACAGGCAATATCCATCATGAAGCCAATGCTTTCGACCTAATTGAGCTTACCGGCCTTCCCACTCCTGGCGAATTCTTTGAAGAAGGGTGCCAACTCCATGCTGAAGCAATTGAGAGCATATTTCAGCGTCCTGAGCCAGATATGAGTCAGATGCTCTCAATGATGAAGCCACTGCCTCCGAATGCACCCTATCCAACTAGGTTCTTCGTTGAAGACTTAGAGTACTTGCCCAGAACAATATATCATATCATAAGGCGGACTCTATGGCCTGTCAAGGGACACTCTCGATATGCGACAATTGATGGTGCAATGAAGACTCTCATCTTCTGCATTCTTCATGGAAAATACTTCAATGCACAGGATCTCTTCATCCGTCAATTTGCAGCGTCTGCTTCAGAACTGTTTAGATTAAAGTTTTATGCTCCTTGGGTTATGAGGCTGATCAAGCTTCACTCTGCAATCTCCTATCAACCCTCAGCCCGCAATCATAGGATATTTTTGCCAGATGTGGACACATCTGCTGAAGCAATATATCCAGAGCCGGCCAAGCAACCACTAAGTCTTCAGAATGCAGAACACCAGAGCTTCACTCAAAATATTGAAGGTGTTGAAGCTCTCTCCCGAGTGTATCCAATGGCTGGCACCACACGTGCCCCTGCATCAACTGAAGCCACCAACAGCACAGCTGCAAAGAGACCCAAGAAGCGCGCTCGTGCACTCAATGACAGAGAGCTTCTTGTGGCTCTTCACCAAAAGCAAGATAGGCATCACGACTGGCTCAAGAGGCAGATGAGAAGCATCATGCAAGACGTCAATCACATCAGAAATCTGGCAACCAAGAATGCATTTGTCACACACGAGACCTGTCGCCGCACTTGGAAGGGCCTCACCATGATGTGCCCTGAAGCTGAACTGCATGAGGATGGCTTCACAGAGCACTTCAAATTTGACTCCACGCCTCCAAGAAGAGCGGTGATGCGCAGCACACCATCACTTGAAGAGTCAGAGTTCTCTTCTTCTCCTGCCACCGTGTCTGCCCGGATTATTGAAGAAGAAGACGACGCGACATCATCTCCACTTGCTTCAACGCGCGTCGAATCTGCACCAAGCTCGTCTGCACCGCCGCCAAACAACTCCACCGACCCTGCTGCGCCTGGGAACGCGTAGAAACCTCTATGTCTTCAAACCTTTTTGGTCATCACTGACAAAAGGGGGAGAAGCATATGATGGTTATAGTCTTCAAGCGGGTCACTATGGGCGGGTGCCTTCATATTTTGCTGCATTTTGCTTCGTGCTTACAACTCCCGTTTTTTGCTACATTTGCTTCATTGAGTTGTAACACTTAGCCTTGATGGTCGTCTGCTACCTGTTTGTCACTCCGTTTTGCGAAGATAAATTCCGCATGTGCGACGATAAATTCCGCACTCATCTCATTCTGCAGACATCCATTTTCCATTATGCATGTCATTATCTTCATATACTTTCACATGCATAGTGGATTGTCATAAGTTGAAGTGGATCTCCACAAGTACAACCTGTCATGTGCATTTGCATTCAAGAAGCAAATTACTTATATGCACATCTTCAGGGGGAGCCCTTGCAACTTATGAAGACAATTCTTTTACAATTTCACAAATTATGTTTCCCGTTGAAAACTTCAACTAGTTTGTCATCAATCACCAAAATGGGGGAGATTGTAAGTGCATCTAGTGCCACCCCTAGTTGGTTTTGGAGTATTGACGACAAACCTAGCTGAGGGACTAATGTGTTTGTGAGAATTGCAGGAAAACACAGGTAGAAGTCCCTCATTGATTCGGTTTTACTACCAGAGATGACCCCTAAAAATGTACGAAGACATTGAAGACAATGGTGGTTTATGAAGATATTCATATTGAAGACAATGACATGAGAAGACTCCCTATGAAGCTTTTGGAACTCGAAGACCTAGATCCTTCGTAGTTTTATTTCATTCATGGTTGTGTCATAGGAACCACCGTACTGTTAAGTGGGGTCGAAGAGAACCAGTCAGAATGACTGAAGTGATGCCTAATTCAAATCCTATGTCTTCGAGCGAAGACTTTGAGAGAAAATCTTGTCCAGAGTCAGACAAGTCAGCTTTACTTGTAGCCCAAGTAAAGTTGCCGTGTGAGTTCGAAATCCGACCGTTGGTACACGTGTCAGTTCCTTAGTGACCCAGGGTCATTTCGGACAGATCAGGTCGGGTTGCCAAGTGGCTATAAATAGTCCACCCCCACAACCTTAAATGGTTGGCTACTCAGATTTCAGCGCACGGCTTATGTCGTTTGAGAGCAACCCACCTCGAAGCCTTTGAAAGAAAAATTCCCAGTGAGGAGAAAAGCCCTAACCACCCAGAGCCAGAGTAAATTGGGCATCACTTAAGTCTTCGTGTCTGTGTGATTTGAAGACTTATTACACTTGAGGACTGTGCATCCTCCAGACGGTTAGGCGTCGCGTTCTGAGCATCCAAGAGAAATTGTGGATGGCCAGTGAACGAAGTCTGTGAAGGTTTGGGAGTCTACCTTGAAGACTTACCAGAGTGATTGGGCGAGGTCTGTGTGACCTTAGCTCAAGGAGAAAACGGTGAGGACTGGGTGTCTTGGACTAAGTGTCCTTGACTGGGTGTCCGGGACTGTGTGTCCTTCGGTTTAAATACCTAGCCGCTCCAACCAGACGTACAGTTGTCACAGCAACTGGAACTGGTCCAACAAATCATTGTCTTCAACGCATCACTGGTTTCATCTTCACTTCCTTTCTTACAGTTATTCATTGTGAAGCCATTGCATGCTTGCTTTATCTTTTGTCTTCACAACATGAATGTATGATCTGTTCGGCTTCATAACTTCTTCCTACCTGATCCTTATTACACTGAAGCTGTTTGTCATTGCGCTTTCACTCTATTGAACATGACCATGGCTGCCTAGTGTAATCTAACTTCCGCTGCATAGTAATAGGCATGATCTTCACTGCTTTGTCTTCGAGTGCTGAACTGGGTTGTTGGCAATCTTGATGGCGCTTTCGTTGTCGCAGTAAAGTGGCACTTGCTTCAGATGAATGCCATAATCCTTGAGTGTTTGCTTCATCCACAGAAGCTGAGCGCAGCAAGATCCAGCAGCAATGTATTCAGATTCAGCAGTGGAGAGTGATACACAGTTCTGCTTCTTTGAAGACCAACATACAAGTGATCGTCCCAGAAAGTGACATGTGCCTGATGTAGACTTGCGATCAACTTTGTCACCAGCATAATCAGCATCCGAAAATCCAACTAAATCAAACTTTGAGCCCTTTGGATACCATAATCCTAGAGTTGGGGTGTGAGCCAAATATCGAAGAATTCGCTTCACAGCTAAGTGATGCGACTCCTTTGGTGTCGCTTGAAATCGAGCACACATGCAAACACTAAGCATGATATCTGGCCTAGATGCACATAAATAAAGCAAAGACCCAATCATGGAGCGGTATACCTTTTGATCGAACTTTTTACCATTGTCGTCGGGACCCAGATGATGCTTGGCTGGCATTGGTGTTGTGAAGCCTTTGCAGTCTTGCATACCGAACTTCTTCAGGCACTCTTTAAGATATTTCTCTTGAGATATGAAGATGCCGTTGCGTTGTTGCCGTATTTGAAGACCGAGGAAGAACTTCAGCTCCCCCATCATGGACATCTGATATTGCTCTTGCATCATGTATCCAAACTCTTCACTATACTTCTGATTGGTGCAGCCGAAGATAATGTCATCCACATATATTTGGCACACAAACAGTTCACCATCATATGTCTTCGTGAAAAGAGTGGGATCCAGGGAACCAGGTATGAAGCTTTTGCTTTTCAGAAAGTACTTGAGTGTATCATACCAGGCCCTAGGGGCTTGTTTGAGGCCATACAATGCCTTGTTGAGCTTGTATACCATATCAGGATGTTTTGGATTTTCAAAGCCAGGTGGTTGTGCAACATACACTTCTTCTTCAATCTTGCCATTGAGAAAGGCACTTTTCACATCCATCTGATAGAGAAGTATGTTATGATGATTTGCATAGGCCAGCAGTATGCGTATGGCTTCAAGCCTAGCCACAGGAGCAAATGTTTCATCGAAGTCAATGCCCTCCACTTGAGTATATCCTTGAGCAACTAGACGAGCTTTGTTTCTGACAACTTGACCATGCTCATCTTGCTTGTTGCGGTATATCCATTTGGTGCCTATTATGTTGTGCTTCCGTGGATCAGGACGCTTAACCAGTTCCCATACATTATTCAGCTCAAACTGTTGAAGCTCTTCTTGCATAGATTGAATCCATTCAGGTTCCATGAAGGCTTCTTCAACTTTCTTGGGTTCTGATATTGAGACGAATGCGAAATGCCCACAGAAATTTGCTAGCTGAGTTGCCCTTGAACGAGTGAGTGGACCGGGTGCATTGATGCTATCAATTATTCTTTCAATCTGCACTTCATTGGCAACGCGAGGATGTACAGGGCGAAGATTTTGCTCTTGCTGATCATTGTCGTTGTTAGAAGGAATGTCTTCAGGCTGAGCATTGTCTTCATGTTGATCAGGTGCTGAGATGATAAGTTCTTCTTCAGGATGAACTTCAGAAGGTACAATTTCTCCAGTTCCCATTAGCTTGATTGATTCACTGGATGGAACTTCATCTAGCACATTTGGCAGTTGCTCTCTTTGTGAACCGTTGATCTCATCGAACCGCACATCCACTATTTCAACCACTTTGTAAAGAAAGAGATTGAAGACTCTATAGAAGTGCGAATCCTTTCCATATCCAAGCATAAAACCCTCATGTGCCTTTGGTGCGAACTTTGAGGTGTGATGTGGGTCCTTGATCCAGCACCTGGCGCCAAATACTCTGAAGTAACTGACATTTGGCTTCTTGCCAGTAAGGAGCTCATAAGATGTCTTGTTCAGAAGCTTGTGAAGATAAACACGATTGATTGTATGGCATGCAGTATCAATGGCTTCAAGCCAGAATTTTCTTGGAGTCTTGTATTCATCTAGCATCGTTCTGGCCATCTCAATGAGTGTTCTGTTCTTGCGTTCGACGACCCCATTCTGCTGTGGCGTGTACGGGGCTGAGAATTCATGTGTGATGCCCAAGGTATCAAGATATGTATCAAGGCTAGTGTTCTCAAATTCAGTGCCATTGTCACTTCTGATATGCTTTATCTTGGCGCCATAGTTGTTCATTGCTCGATTGGCGAAGCGTCTGAAGACATCCTGCACTTCAGTCTTGTAAAGGATTATGTGCACCCAAGTATATCTAGAATAATCATCAACAATGACAAAGCCATAGAGACAAGCAGTAGTAGTAAGAGTTGAGTAATGAGTGGGACCGAAAAGATCCATGTGAAGCAGTTCGAAAGGGTCGAGTAGTGGTCATGATTATCTTCGAGGGATGTTTGGCCCTCGTCATCTTTCCTGCCTCACAGGCACCGCATAAGTGATCTTTCTTGAACTTGACGCCCTCGATGCCTATGACATGCTTCTTCTTTGCCAGGGTGTGGAGGTTCCTCATGCCAGCATGCCCAAGCCTCCGATGCCAGAGCCAGCATTCTGAAGCTTTTGCTAGAAGACATACGGCAAGCTGTGGTCCTGCTGAGAAATCTACCACGTACAAATCATCTTTTCAATACCCTTCAAATACTAGAGACTTGTCAGATTCCATTAGAACAAGGCAACGATATTTTCCAAATATTACGATCATGTTTAAATCGCAAAGCATTGAGACAGACATTAAGTTGAAGCCAAGGGATTCAACAAGCATGACTTTATCCATGTGTTGATCCCTTGAGATTGCAACTCTACCTAGACCCAATACCTTACTTTTACCAGTGTCAGCAAATGTGATGTGGCTCTTGTCGGATGGACGTAAGGTTGAGTCCATAAGAAGGCTTCTTTTGCCAGTCATGTGATTTGTACACCCACTATCAATAATCCATTCTGAAGACGCTGGTGTCGTACCCTACAGTGCAGTTAGGGGGATAGGCTTCACGAAGAGCATTGTGAAGCAAAAACATTTGACGAACCAGTGGGTTATGAAAGCTTAGATCCATATTAGGACTAATAGGGAGAGTAGCAAGCGATTCAGGAATGAAGTACATAGTAAGACCATTCGGGCATTTGATCTTGTGCCCTATAAGATGTTTAAGGTCCCCAGCAATAGCGTCAGACGATTTTGGTTTTCTGCTGGAGACCTTTCCCTGGAAAAGAGAGTTAAGCTTTCTTAGCCACCCACATCTTCAAGGGTGGCTTAGAAGCAATAAGTCTAAGTGCAGCATCTGAGAACTTTGGCTTTGGAGCCCTAGCAAACAGTCTTGCAGGCGGACAATAGTACTCATAAGAATAAGCAGAATAGTTCTTGGTCTTATGAACATGGCGGTTTGATGAACTGCTCTCATATTCATATGCCTGAATATGGTTTCCCTGCAAAACATTTGCGTTAGTGCGACTCAGGTGAGTCCTCTGTCTGTATGAAGCCTTTGGACCGTATGAAGCCTTTGGTCTGAGGTTTGTCTTCTTCACGTGAGGTGTCATGATGACATTCACAGGAAGATTCTCCAGACACCTTTTCGGAACCCAAATCTTCTTCATAGGCGGTCCATTCCTGCAGTTAGTGCCAATGTACCTGGCAAACACTTCACCATTCTGATTCTTAAACAGTTTATAGTTTGCATCAAGGGATTCATCAATGATAATGGGGTTAGCACAAGTGAAGCCAGATAGATTGGATGGATCTGCTGAAGGTTCCTTTGCAGCAACCCACGTGGTTTTGGGGTACTGCTCAGGTTTATAGTAAGAGCCATCAGCATTCATTTTCCTTACGAACCCAACACCCTCTTTCCTCGGGTTTCGGTTCAGAATCTGCTTTTTGAGGACATCACATAGTGTCTGATGCCTTTAAGACTTTTGTACATCCCTGTTTCAAGCAATGTCTTCAACCTAGCATTCTCATCAGCAATAGCAGTGGTATCCTCAGCAGAGGGGTTAGTTACCACATCAACAGTTGAAGATATTGCAACAGTAGTAGCAGTAGAACATTTAGCAACAAAAGTAGCATTATCACGCTCAATGCATTTAAGACATGGTGGTTCAAATCCTTCCTGAGCGGAACTGATCTGTTTGGCGCGAAGTGACTCGTTTTCCTTTTGAAGATCTTCATGAGCCGCTCTCAATTTCTCAAGATCTTGCTTCCTTTGAAGATAATCATAGGAAAGCTTTTCATGAGTTGTTGAGAGAGTTTCATGACGACTTTCAAGTTCCTCATACTTAACATGAAGATTTTTATGTCTTCAATTAAGGATTCAGATCGAGTCATTTCAGCACCTAACAGATCATCGCTTTTGTCTAACAGTTTTTGAATATGTTCCATAGCTTTCTGTTGTTCAGTTGCAATTTTAGCAAGTGTTTCGTAGCTGGGTTTTGAACCACAATCAGAGTCATCGTCACTAGATGTTTGATAGTGAGTAGTGCGTGTGTTTACCTTTGCACCGCGTGCCATGAAGCAGTAGGTAGAAGCGGAGTAGTCCTTGTCATTTGCATCGGTGTCGGTGATGAAGTCATTGTCTTCAATGTTGAAGATGGACTTGGCAACGTATGCTGTAGCCAGACTTGCGACGCCTGAATCGGACTCCTCCTCAGACTCCACCTCCGCCTCCTCAGAAGCGGACTCCTCCTCTGAATCCATTTCCTTGCCAACAAACGCACGTGCCAGATGAGCTCTTCTTGTGTGATGAAGACTTTGAGGAAGACTTGGAAGAAGACTTTGAGTATTTCTTCTTCTTCTTGTCGTCAGAGTCATATTCCTTGCTCTTCTTCTTCTTTTTGTTCTCATTGTCCCATTGTGGACACTCAGAGATGAAGTGGCCAGGTTTCTTGCACTTGTGACATGTTTTCTTCTTGTAGTCGTGAGCAGAAGCTTCATCATTCCTTGAGCTTGATCGGGAAGACTTTCTGAAACCTTTCTTCTTGGTGAATTTTTGGAACTTCTTCACAAGCATAGCAAGTTCCCTTCCAAGGTCTTCAGGATCATCCGAACTGCTGTCAGATTCTTCTTCAGATGAGGAGACAGCTTTTGCCTTCAAGGCACGAGTTCGCCCATAGTTTGGACCGTAGATATCTCTTTTCTCAGAAAGCTGAAACTCATGTGTGTTGAGCCTCTCAAGTATGTCAGACAGATCGAGTGTCTTGAAATCAGGACGTTCTTGAATCATCAGGGCTAGGGTGTCAAACGAACTATCAAGTGATCTCAGTAGTGTCTTGACGACTTCATGTTTGGTGATCTCAGTAGCGCCGAGGGCTTGAAGCTCATTTGTGATGTCAGTGAGTCGGTCAAATGTGAGATGGAAATTCTCATTATCATTTCGCTTGAAGCGGTTGAAGAGGTTGCAAAGGACACTGATTCTCTGATCTCTCTGGGTTGAGACGCCTTCACTGACCTTGGAGAGCCAGTCCCAGACCAGCTTAGATGTTTCCAAAGCACTCACACGGCCATACTGTCCTTTGGCCAGATGACCACAGATGATATTCTTGACAGTAGAGTCCAGTTGAACGAACTTCTTGACATCAGTAGCAGTGACACCTTCTCCAGCCTTGGGAACGCCGATCTTGACGACATACCATAGGTCGACGTCAATGGCTTCAAGATGCATGCGCATCTTATTCTTCCAGTAGGGATATTCAGTTCCATCGAAGACGGGGCATGCAGCGGAGACTTTAATTATCCCTGCAGTCGACATAGCTAAAACTCCAGGTGGTTAAACCGAATCACATAGAACAAGGGAGCACCTTGCTCTGATACCAATTGAAAGTGCGTTATATCGACTAGAGGGGGGTGAATAGGCGATTTTTATGAAAGTCTTCAAAACATGGAAGTTATGAAGACAAACGATAGAAATAAACCTATTACCCTGCAGCGAAGGTAGACTACACTAGGCAAGCCATAGTCAAGTATTCAATAGAGTGAAAGCACAATGACTAATAGCAACAATGTAGTAAGGATCAGGTAGGAAGATATTGTGAAGCCACACAGAACACGCAGTCACTCAGTGAAGACAAAAGATAGTGCGAACATATAATGACTTCACAAGGAGTAACCGTAAGTAAAGGGAAGGGAAGATGAAACCAGTGACTCGCTGAAGACAATGATTTGTTGGACCAGTTCCAGTTGCTGTGACAACTGTACGTCTGGTTAGGGTGGCTAGGTATTTAAACCTTAGGACACACAGTCCCGGACACCCAGTCCTGAACACGCAGCTCGGGACACCCAGTCCTCACCGTATTCCCCTTGAGCTAAGGTCACACAGACCTCGCCCAATCACTCTGGTAAGTCTTCAAGGTAGACTCCCAAACCTTCACAGACTTCGTTCACCGGCAATCCACAATGTCTCTTGGATGCTTAGAACGCGACGCCTAACCGGCTGGAGGATGCACAGTCCTCAAGTGTAATAAGTCTTCAGATCACACAGACAAGAAGACTTAAGTGATGCCTAATTCTCTTTGGCTCTGGGTGGTTAGGGCTTTATCCTCGCAAGGAATTCTCTCTCAAAGGCTTCGAGGTGGGTTGCTCTCACACGACAAAAGCCGTACTCTGAATCTGAGCAGCCAACCGTTTATGGTTGTAGGGGGTGGGCTATTTATAGCCACTTGGCAACCCGACCTGATTTGTTCAAAATGACCCTGGGTCACTAAGGAACTGACACGTGTTCCAACGGTCAGATTTCAAACTCACACGGCAACTTTACTTGGGCTTCAAGCAAAGCTGACTTGCCCGACTCTGGACAAGATTCGCTCTCAAAGTCTTCACTCGAAGACATAGGTTTTGTTTAAGCATCACTTCAGTCATTCTGACTGGTTCTCTTGGACCCCACTTAACAGTATGGTGGTTCCTATGACTCAACACAGAAGAAAGAGAACTACGAAAGATCTAAGTCTTCGAGCTCCATAGGCTTCATGTGGTGTCTTCTCTTGTCATAGTCTTCAATGTGAATATCTTCATATACCACCTTTGACTTCAATGTCTTCATACATTTTTAGGGGTCATCTCTGATAGGAAAACCGAATCAATGAGGGACTTCTACCTGTGTTATCCTGCAATTCTCACAAACACATTAGTCCCTCAACTAGGTTTGTCGTCAATACTCCAAAACCAACTAGGGGTGGCACTAAATGCACTTACAGAGGGCACCCGTGGAACATACATCAATTGTTCCTAGCTGTGTGCGGCGCCCCCTCCACAGTTACACACCTCGATCATATTATCGTAGTGCTTAGGCGAAGACCTGCGCCGGTAACTTCATCATCACCGTCACCACACCGTCGTGCTGACAAAACTCTCCCTCATCTTCAACTAGATCAAGAGCTCGAGGGACGTCATCGAGCTGAACGTGTGCTGAACACGAGGGCGCCGTATGTTTAGTGCTTGGATCGGTTGGATCGCGAAGACATTCGACTACATCAACCACATTACTAAATGCTTCCGCTTTCAGTCTAGGAGGGTACGTGGACACACTCTTCCGTCTCGTTGCTATGCATCTCCTAGATAGATCTTGCGTGATAGTAGGTAATTTTTTTTTTGAAATACTACCTTCCCCAACAATGACAACATACGTAATTCCCTTTGTCTATCGGTATGTTACTTGCCCGAGATTCGATCATCGGTATCTTCATACCTAGTTCAATCTCATTACTGGCAAGTCTCTTTACTCGTTCCTTAATACATCATCTCATAACTAACTCCTTAGTCACTTTGCTTGCAAGCTTCTTGTGATGTGTATTACCGAGAGGGCCCAGAGATACCCCTCTGATACACGGAGTGACAAATCCTAATCTCGATCCATGCCAACTTAACAGACACCTTTCGAAGATACCTATAGAGCATCTTTATGATCACCCGGTTACGTTGTGACGTTTGATAGCACAGAAGGTATTCCTCCGGTATCCGGGAGTTGCATGATCTCATAGTTAAAGGAATACGCATTTGACATTAAGAAAGCAATAGCAATAAAATGAACGATCATATACTAAGCTAACAGATTGGTCTTGTCCATCACATCATTCTCCTAATGATGTGATCCCGTTATCAAGTGACAACACATGTCTATGTTTAGGAAGCCTTAACCATCTTTGATCAACAAGCTAGTCTAGTAGAGACTTACTAGGGACACAGTATTTGTTTATGTATCCACACATGTATTTAAGTTTCCTATCAATAAAATTCTAGTATTAATAATAAACTTTTATCATGAATAAGGAAATATAAAATAACAACTTTATTATTGCCTCTAGGGCTCTAGGGCATATTTCCTTCATGGCCTATGTTGATGCTCCCAAAAGCTTCTGGACTTGAAACTTCCGCTGGATTTTTTTGAATGTTTGTAAGCCCGGTAAAATTGTTTTTCCAGAGAAAACCAAAACAATAGAAAACATCAACTAGCACTGGTTACTAAATTAATAGTTTAGTCCAGTAAAACGATATAAATTTGTGCCGAAACTACGCCAAAATGATGTAAACATGCATGAAACAATAAAAACTTATAGATATGTTTGAGATGTATCAACATTGTCAACGAGACAACCCGGATGGACGGTATGGATATCACGGGAAGTACGTAGGGACCGATAGGTGAGCCCAGAGCTCTACGCAGGTAACCAATCAGCTCTACAATCCAATGAACCTTATTTTCTCTTTGAACGATGACATTCAAATGATTTGAACATAGACCTGCCAACACTCAGGGAATTTGAATCTCACCACCCCTTCCATCTCGCACTGCTCTTCCTGAGACAACCGATTGATGTGCAGTCTTGGGGTAGGTAGCATCATCACCGGGGGAGCCGCGCCCTCCTAGGCCTCACATTGCGCCTGCTGGATTTGCTTGCCATGTGAGAGCAGATTAGAGATGGGGGCTATGGTGGAGGAGGTGGTGTTGGGGCAGAGGGGAAATGTGAGGTGGAAGGAGATAGGGGAGGGTTCGGTCGTCGGTCAGCCTTTTCGCCTCTCATTTTTCCTTCCATTCTCCTAATTTTTTTATTTATCATTGTGATTTTGTGTCTTTCGAAGATGACAAGCTTGTGCTCTCGCGAATAATACTTCTGCTACCTGTCTGTCATAGCAGTAGTGTACCTGTACTTTGTTGTGCAATACACGATGAGCATCACACCTCGCACAAAACATGAAGCACACCTTCACGTGTGCAGCACACCACGTAGTACACCTTTACATGTTGCACAACACACGTTTGTGTGACACACAAACACACCTTCACACCCATGACACACATTTATGAACCTCACATGGACTTTGTAAGTACATGAATTGTTTTTTGTGACTTTTGTTCTTGAAACAGACAATTTTGACATGTCACCCCTTGTTGACCTAAAGAAGGAAGCTTTGAGTATCCCTAAGATGCCGGCGAACTTAAAGATCTCCAAGGTTAGCAGGAAAGTTAATATGGTGGCACACGAGATTGCGAAGTTCAGTTTTATTAATAAGTATGATGGTGTCCTTATTAATAGTGCTACGTCCTGTGTGGCAAATTCTATAACGAATGATTGTATGAATATTTTATTTTAATTAATACATGGGTGGGCTTTTCCAAAAAATAAGTACATGATTTTTTCAATACATGAGCATTTTTCAAATATGCAAGGAACATTTTTGTATACTTGAACATTTTTGAATATCTGAATACTGCAAATACTTACATGTGCACATGTGCACATCTTTTATAAAATACACAAATATATTTTTATAAAAACATTTATGTTCACATGAGATGATCATTTCTAGTGCGTACATAGGCAGATTTACATTGAGATACTTGAACATGTATTCCCTTTTTTTGCAATGTAGAAAAGTTTAAATATTTAAACTTATTTTAGAAATCTTTTTAAAACATATTTCTGAAAAATACTTTTGTTGTCTTTTTTTGCGGAGAATTCAGAGAACTTTATTCAACAAAAACGCTCCTGGGGTAGTCAGCCATTAGGCTTGTGACCAGGAAGGAAGGTGCCAAGCTCAGCCAACCTTCGGTAACCATCAGCGCAGAAGCATGTTTTGCGCAAAGATGGGCCGGTTGATTGGCTGATCTGTATACATGCTGAATTACAAAAGATGAAAAAAAATGTAGCTAGTTATCCAATTTCATGAAGGATCGGTGCCACAACCGACAAGGAGTTGCGACAAGAATTCCATTGATTGACAAGTTCTTGACAATCTGTCTCCAATATCACATGTGGAAAGCCTCGGAGTTGAGCAAATATCATGCATTCCCGCAGAGCCAACGCCTCAGTGATGAACGGGTCTGTTACTCCTTCAAAAGGTTTTGCTCCATGCACCAAGGAAAGAGCATGGCGACCTTGCCACTCTACCAACGCCAGCTTTGTTTGCATCAAAATTTAGAGCGGCGTTAGTGTTGATTTTAATACACCCTTCTGTAGGAGGGTGCTATCCATACCCTGGTAAAAAATTTGCATGCTCATTAGGGATGTCTAGTAGTGCTAAATCCTCTTCAATGCGCCTCATTGAGAACATTGGATCAATCTGCTGCTCATCGTGTATCAAGCAATTTCTGGAGAGCCAGATTGATTGATGCATGCATTATTGCATTGCTCACATGTCAAGAGATTCTGAGCTGAAGCATGTTTGTTATTGGACGTTTGGATGCCTCGACTCCATCTTGTTACTTGGTCGCGTGATATCCTATGTGAGGACTGGTTCAATGACGCGACCAAGTAATAGGATGGAGTCGAGGCATCCAAACGTCCAATAACAAACATGCTTCAGCTCAGAATCTCTTGGCATGTGAGCAATGCAATAATGTATGCATCAAGTCCTCTTCCATAGCAAAACACACCCGGCAAGTGTTGGATTCTTTTATGTAACGACGTTGTAAAGAACATTCATCAGATAAAATGCCTCTCACAACCCGTCACCCAAATACCCTCACTTTAGGCATCACCTTGAGCTTCCAAAGAGTTTTCCACATTTTGTTGTTCTGTCAGTGAGGTGCCCGTACCAGTCCCTTCCTCTAGAGCATGCCGCTCTTTTTGATTCACAAGAGTACGATACGCAGATTTAACAAAGTAGATACCCGACATTTCAGGCGCCCAAGCAAAATAATCTTCTCCCTCACTAGACTGGAGCGGAATGTTGAGGATTGCCGCCGCGTCAGGTTACTCCGAACTAACTCAGTCCGCCAAGTCCAATTGTCAGTATCAAATCAATTCACTCACCATCTCCAAATTTGTACGTGGAGGCTTGAACATTGGACCAAGTGTTAAACTCCCTGCCTCCCTTTAGCATATTTTGATTCTTTCCTGAGAAGTATAGCTGGCCAAATGGGCCGGTTTTTTCGGGCCGGCCCGTGAGCACGCCGGCACAGCCCGCCTTGGGCCAGGCACGTCACGGGCTAAACGGGCCGGGCACGGCACGCGGCACGCCTTGGGCCATGCCTGGGCCTGGAGGCTGGGCACGCGGGCCGGCACGGCATGACCCGATTAAGTTTATTTTTATTTTTTTTATACATCTATATATGGCCCAACATGTAAAAATAGGTTAAAAACGCTCAGTGCGTCAAATAATAGGCTAAAAATATGCGGCCCACCGTGCTAAACGGGCCAACGTGTCGGCCCGTTTACTAACTTTTTTTTAGGGATAATCCAAGCTTTATTAACGATCAAAGACCACAGTTCGTGGAATACATCTTGGATTATGGGGATTACCTAGCCATACATGACGTCCAAGGCCTAAAGAAAGTGCATGTTTTGCTAAGCTATGCGCCTCAACATTAGAGTTTCGGCTTTCATACATGAAATTACACATAAGATGACGAGCTCTCTTTCGAATCTCCTTTATGACAGTACCATATTTCCCATTGTTTTATGAAGTTATGTCGCCCACCACCTGCCTCGAGTCAGACGAGATAACCATATGATGGATGTGTAGGTCCTCCGCCAGTGATAATGCTTCCCGACACGCCAAAGCCTCAAGAGTAGCAGGATCTGAGATGCCCTTGAGAACAATTGCAGAGCTTCCAAGATACTCCTCACGATCATCTCTGCATACTGCCGCTGCTGTACCACCTCATGACCGGCAACCGGCGTCAACATGGATCTTAGCTGACCCTGTCGGAGGCGCTTTTGGCCTAATTCTCGAACTCCCCCGCTGTACCGCACTTGCCCCTGTGGCTGGTTTCCTTTCATTTATAATGTCCAGATCCTCCAAGTATCTTTGTATAAATTCCTTCGTGCTATGGGGACTTTGAAAGATGCCCTCGTGGATTGCTTTCCATCGAGAAAACCAAATCGCCCACAATGTTACTGCTATCTTGATGAACTCTTACCTTGGCAAGGTTTCCATCAAAGAAAAAAGCCAGCACTTAGTACTGGGGTCCGAATAAGCTAGTAAGTTGTTTGCCAGCTATTCGTCCGCAAGCGCCCACGTACATCTTGCGACCGTGCATTCTAAAAGCGAATGTCTCCAGGAATCTGGTCCCCCACATAGTGCACACGAACTTGACGTTAACATATGCCTATGGGCTCGTACGTCCTCTGTCGGGATGGAGTGTTTCGACAGACGCCATAGAAACATCTTGATTTTCCCTGAAACTTGTATATTCCACAGCCGTTTCCATGCTCCCTCTTCTCTGTTCGAGCTCGATGATCCGGCTGTACCCTCCAGCCAAGCCTTCCTTCTTCTTCTTGTGGACACTAACATATTATAAGCCGATCATACTATAAACATACAAGATCGCTCAAAGTTCCAGCTTCAAAACTCCTCCATATTCAGCGTACATATTGGGATGCTCAAGATTACAAGGATATCCATCGGCATAAAAACCTGCTGCACTTTCGCCAAGTTCCATGTTGCAGATGTGGAGTCTATTAACTCAGACACAAATTCTGGAGGATTTTTCGAGATACACCCATAAGGACGTGCCTGGGCCTGGGGGCACCGCACGCGGCCCGGCCCGGCCCGGCCCGTATAATAATCGTGCCCTGGCGGGCCGTGCCGGGCCAGGCACGATTACGATGGGCCGGGCCGGCCCGTTTGGCCAGGTATGCTGAGAAGGCTGTGTCCGGCCCGGAGGCACACGTCGAAAGCCTAGCCCAACTCGGAGCCCGGTTCCTCTTCCTCCTCATCCCCTATATTCTTCGCCTCCTCCACATTTCTTCCTTCCGATCGAAGCCAACCTACCTCCGCCCGCTTGAGCTCGAGCGCATCCGCCGGAACCGAGGACGACTCTTCTCCACGCCGCCACCGCCGCCGCCGCCGCCGCCTCCTCTTCGGCCAAGCGGAGAACCGGCGCTTAGGTATTTACCAGTAACCCTCGACTCAGCTTCTCCGCCTCTTTTAACCCTTTGCCGGCACCGATCAATCTCTCCGGTACCTCCACCCGATTTCGCTCCCGCACCGGTCCGTGCTTCGATGCGATTGCCATATCGTCAATCTAATCTGATCTCCTGAGCGGATAGATCCGTACTACGTGCATACCCTCGCCTGCTGCCAGTTCGTCCCTCAAGTACAGAAAAACGAAGCCTTTTTCTTTCTTTCATGCGTTTTGACGACGAGCAACCTCTCCCTGTAGTATTGTGCTAATTTAGTTGAAGTATATTGTGCTACGGAGTAGTAATTTACTTGACTCTGTCTCTGTGGACTCTGCATGTTCTGGAAGAATTTGTTAGTAGTGCTACCCCGGTTATCCTCCAGCAAGTCAGTAACCTTTGGGATTTGTGGCCTATTCACTCATAGTAGTACAGTAGGATCTGTAAATCTAATATCATGTAGAAATTGATTGTTTGGACTTTGGAGCCTGATTGCAGCTTTGTCCCCGTAAGATTAGTTGTCTTGGCTCAAATTGATTAACTTGACTACACCATATTGTGATCCTCTTTCCTGGCCCCTAGAAGCTACTACAGCTTATCAACATCGAATGTCTGCAAATGTGTATCAGCAGTTTTGAATAGGTCTCATGTCTTCTGGGTCATGAGTAAAGTGTGTGATTGAATGTTCGTTTTTCCAGATTGATTATGGGTGACTGTGTTATTGTATTATCTGCTTATGTTCACCATCATTTTAATTAAATGTTCCTGTTCCTCATATGCAGGTTCAAAAGGGGTTAACCTTCTTGTCCATGAATATGGTAAGTCCTTTAGACAAATTTGATCTTCCTATTAGCTGTTTCGAACTATGTTAGCTTCAGGAGCACATCATCGAAATTCAGACCTACAAACTCCTTGATTGAACTTGTCGGCGACTAGCCATAGATTCAACTAATCTGTGTACCACATGTGTTGTTATTCTCAAACCATGGATATCTTCTGGATTTATGAGCTAGTACGTGCCTTCGTTATCAGTTTGCATCTTTGCTATGCATTTGGTAATCAGTTACAGTTTTGGACATACCAGCACCTTTTTGCCATGAATAGTTTCCCAGTAATTATCTATGGCTTCATCAATTGCTGAATCATGTTGCATGGTTCTAATACAGTTATTTGTTTTGACTAGTATTTTGAAGGCTATGGTTACCGTGGAAGTACTTTTGAGCAGACCTATCGCTGCTACCCTGCATCTTTTATTGACAAGGTATGTGAATCTTCTTTTCATGAGGTGCCTGCCATGTACCCCATTTGATAACTTGAAATATAAAATGTAGTGATACAGAAGTGTAATTTGATGTGAAAAATTTGAATACTTTTCATACGTATTTGTAATCAACGTTATAACATGTTGATTGCAAGCAATTTAACAAGTAAAAATGATAATGGATGCGTTGTAAATTTGGAGTTGCAATCCTTTTGATATAGATCTTTATTTTCTAGTTCAAGTCAGTACCAATACAAACAAACTTTGCCCAGTGTTGATGCATGAGTCTTCATGCATTATCCACTTCTATAGTTCCATGGATCATGTGAGATCGGTATTTTCTCTGGAGTATTATAATCTGATTTCTCGTCTATGTTCTGGTGGCATTGCTTCTGTCTGGTTAAGGAATGGTTAGAAATTGTATATCTACATGTTCTTTGTTCTCCCTCTCAACTGTGTTTGATTGTCGGCTTTTAATCTTGAGCATCTGATTATGACCCTTTCTGTTCCTAGTTAACATGATTTATAGGTTTTTTTTTTGACATGATTTATTGGTTGAGACAACTAAAAAAGTGATTTCTCAGTAACTAAGTACATGCTGCCTGTCAGCATGTTTCCATTCACTTTGCGGCCTTGTCTCATTAATGTATAGAAGAATCTAGCGCGAAAATTGATATCTAAACACGGGTACTTTGTGCCCGTTATTTTGAAGTTCAAAAAACGAATTTGTACGGCTTGAAAAATTCCAAAATTTTGTGTGCATGCATGTATAGCAGTGCAGTATAGCGTGCCAAAATTTCACCAATATACGTGCCTCCATGCGAGAGATACAAAAAAGACAAAATACATGCAAATTGGGGCCAGTTTTTTTTTTTATTTTGGACCGAAATTTTGTCTTTTTTCTGCAGCGTACAATACAACAATTTTTTGAACGAAATTTCACACGTACTTAGACCACATGCATGCATATTCATGTAAAAAAATTCAATTTTTTTTGAATGTTTTAAGCACTTGTTTTGGGGGGTTCAAAATAAAGTGCTCCTTTGCCCCCATGTTCTGAAAATACGTTTTAAATCTAGCGGAATTATTACTCTTCAAAGTAAAGTATTATTTTCCATGAATTTATCTGAAAGATCTTTTGTACCCTTCCTTGCAGCCACAGCTTGAATCTGGTGACAAAAGTATGCTCTCTCTTCACTAATTTCCTTGTGTCTTTAAGTTACTTTTGGCAGTTGAAATGATTATTACCTTTTTTCCTTTCAGTTATCATGCCACCTTCGGCACTTGATCGTCTTGGTAAGTTGGCAGTGTTAGTAAGAGGCATATGTTGATAGTTTACTTTGTTTCTGCGTTTATTCTGTGCACTATTTCCACTAAATTCCATAGTTAAAGAAGGCGCGCCTAAGCGAGCGCTTAAGTGCGCCTAGGCTCTAGGCGATATCAAAACGGCTAGGACATAACTGCGCATAATTGTGCATAAGCATGCGCTTTGATCAGAAAAGCGCAAGGCGGTGGCAAAACGCACAATTAACGCCTAGCGCTTTTTTGAACTATGCTAAATTCTCAAATATATGTTACTTCCTCTGCAGCGTCTCTGCATATTGAGTACCCTATGCTATTTGAAGTACGCAACACAGCAGCAGAACGCACTTCACACTGTGGTGTCCTAGAGTTCATTGCAGAAGAAGGGATGATCTACATGCCATACTGGGTAGGCCCAGGTTTAAGATATTTTCACGCTTACTTTTATGTGATACCATCATCTCAATCAAACTAACTACCATGTACTCATCAGATGATGCAAAATCTTCTTTTGCAAGAAGGAGATATGGTGTTTATAAAAAATGCCAACCTCCCAAAGGGCACATATGTGAAGCTGCAGCCTCATACAACTGACTTCTTGGACATTTCAAATCCCAAAGCAATGTTAGTATTGTTCTGATAAAACTATTTTCTTTTCCTTGGGAACTTCTTTGCCTTATTTTGCTATGGCTGTTGTCTGTTGCACCGTCACTGGAGTTTCCTTGTACGAGTAGTGTGAGATCTTAAGAATACTAATTTCCTTTTTTTTGCGAGGGAAGAATACTAATTTCCTGTTCATGTCATTATTGCAGCTTGGAAAAAACTTTGCGGAACTACTCTTGTCTAACCACTGGTGACAGCATTATGGTGGCATATAATAACAAGAAGTACTACATTGATATAGTTGAAACAAAGCCTGCCAGTGCTATAAGTATAATTGAGACTGATTGTGAGGTTGACTTTGCCCCACCACTTGACTATAAGGAACCTGAGCGACCAAAACCTACTGCTCCTCCCAGCGCTGATCCTGCTGCAGGTAGCTTTCTTGCTTCGTGCTTAACTGGTAACTTTTGGTGGAATGCATCAATATATCTTGCCGTTCATTAGTAAGGAAGGACCTGCATGTTGCTGTTGCAGAGGCTCAAGTTGAGGAGGAACCAAAGTTCAGCCCCTTCACTGGTCCTGGAAGGCGCTTGGATGGGAAGCCTGCTAAAGATTTGGATGCATCATCCTCTTCGCCTGCAAAGCGACAAGCTAATGCAACCAACAGTGTTCAGCCCTCAGCAGCCTCCACACCACAGATCACGGCGCCACGTAAAACCACAGGAAAGCTTGTCTTTGGCTCTGGTGGAAGCCAGTCATCAAAAGGAACAGAAAAGGTTTGTGTTCTGTAACATGCAGCTTTTAAACGCTAGTGTCATCTTAACATCTTGTGCATCAATGCCAGGTGCCCGACAAGGATGCAAAGGAGGATCCGAAGAAAGAGGAGCCGAAGTTTTCAGCATTCACGGGAAAGAAGTACTCCTTGAAGGGCTGAATGCCAGAGTATGTATTTATCAGCACTTCCTGTCACAAACATCATCAGGGCTAAGAGTTCAGTCAGCTACTGTTTAGTTTCCTGATCCCTTGGGAGCTGGGGCATCTTTCGGTGGACTACCAATGCTTCTTTTCTGTCAACTGTGATCCTTATGTCAGCCGCCGTGGGTCAGTTTGGCTGATGTGTACAAAGTATTTCAATGTCTGTTCATGGATTCTTAGCGAGTTACTACACATTGCATTTGTTTGCGCTGTTAGTTCCTGCACCAGCACGTTTCTAGTTGATCATACTTTTCTTGTTTGATGGAAATAGCTCTTAACTTTATTTTACCCCCAAATGATAAGTGCCACACGTATGCCACTTATTAGGTCCTTCTAAAGGAAAAGAGCTCTTAGCAAGGATTAGTTGATATGTATTCGAGTGACAGTTACAATGATTTAGCTTGTTAGCTCTAAAGTGAGAAAAGTACATAATCCAAAAAAAAAACCTGGCTAGACGTTACTGATTAGTTCACCACAAACAAGAACTTTATTGATTAGTTCACCACAAAGCTTATCCAATGGTGCTTCTTCTACATGATGTTGGAGCAAAGGCACACGGTAGGTTGAAGATCTCACCTATGCACGTCTCAACCCGGGCATGGACAGCCTGGCCCGAAAACCTGGGCCGGGCTTGGGCTTTGTTTTGCAGCCTGGAAGATAGTTCGGTCTGGGCTTGGGCTTCAATTTTTTTGTATTTTGGGCCGGGCTTGCACGTGCGTGCACTAAAAACAGCATTTGGCCTGGGCTTTTGGGCTTCGGGCTTGTTTTTGGGCTGGGCTTGTGCTTGAAAACAGGGAGTAATTTGGGCTTTGGGCTGGGCTCAGGCTTGAGAAATGAAGGTCGGGCTTTTATAAGCTTGGCCCAAGACCCGGCCCGGCCTGACGTTTGCCCGGGTTTATGCACGTCCTTAGCATCTACAATCAGAAATAAGGTAGAAAAGCCAACTCCAAAACACCATCCTTGCTTGAATTATTTGCGGCATGGAGCAACGCTGTGAAAACATCGAGCAGCTGCATCCTAATCATAATTGTGCTCTGTTTTCGTTCACACCGATGGCATACTAAACCTCAATCACTTTGATTCTTCCTCGTGACCGCAAAAGAAGGCCTCCTGTTGCGCCACTGGTGTTTATCTCAGTTCCGCTAACATCAGTACCAATGCTTTGGTTTGCAGATGGAGCATTACTTCATAAAAAGCAAGCTAAAGGCCAGAGAAATAAAAAGATAAAAAACCATAAATCTCACACGCAGGCCACCACATGAAACTTATTCATGGATCTCACGACTATTCACAAAAGTGTTGTATTTATACGCCCATAACATGCAGTTTTACTCTGAGGTCATGGATGATTTTATTTGAGGCAACCAAATGAGGTTACGAAGGGTCGCAAAGAAGTGATGCTTCTGTAAATGGTAAGTCCAGAGATCAAAATCAGTACAAATGTTTCTTTGTGGTAACCCAACTAGTGCGGACTAAATTTTGAAACACGCGGCATTTCTAAAGTACCAAATCCATCTCTGCCCAGATTAGTTCGAAATGTGGAGCTGTCCTCCTATGCTGAAATGTGGAGCTGTCCTCCTATGCTCTGTATATTTATGCTTTGAGTTGCATTCTTTTGCTCTAATGAGCATGGGAACAGCAAAACACAAACATAATGATGCTCCGACGCTCACCCGCTTTGATTCCACGGATAGAGAAATAATAACATTCCGCGATCACTCATGGACCAGTTCCTTGCTTGTTGGCAACAAGAGAAACAAGTGTGTCGCAAAATCTCTGCTATACTCATATCAGTTTCCTCTAACATCTCGACAAACTTTCAGTAACCCAATCAACCCCCTGCACTTTCATCTGCTGGCAGGAGAAATAAAAATATAAAAAGGCTATTGGAAAGTTATTCGTGGATCTCACTAGTTTTTTTCCGTGAGTACGCCAATGGCACTGTATCATATTCTTATATCAGCATTGTAGTCGCAAAGTGTTGTATTTATATGTCCATAGCATGTAGTTTCGGTTTGTGGCCATGAAGATCCCATGTTATATCCATGCAAATGGCGTGAAAGATCAGATTGATGATTCTCTCCTTCCGTTTGGGAAATGCTATCTGGCGAACGCGGGGAACCAGATCATGACGAACGCCCCCGGATCCGTTAGATCTGCATCTGACGGTGGCGTTTTTACGCCAAAAAACCTCCACAATTAAAAAAAAACTGCCATCGCAGTTTTAAAAAATGCCAACCCAACCTCTCCGCACACACACAAAACTGCCATGAGGCCTTTCGTAAATGCCATGCTTTCCGGTGAACGTTCGGATTGGTGTCCTTTCATTTTAGTCACGCAATATCAGTGTAGTTGTTATACACCGAGTCATAATTTCTGAAACTTTGTGACTTTGATTATGACAAATGTTGTAGGTGATTGTGTGCAGTGTGTCTGGGTGTAGCCACAACTTTTTCAATATATATATGTAGGACTACATAAATGTTGCTACATGAACCGCGGAACTTCTACTCCCTAATCAGCTTGCAAAACAGTCTTATATTATGAGACAAGGAGTATATTATGCAAATTTCAAATGAAAGAACTCAATATATTTTTACCGGACTTTTTGCATGCAAAATACTCCTAGTACTCATATACTACGTGATACGTCACAGTAGCTAGCTTCCGGATCAGGTGTGTCAAAAAATGATGTCTTCGTCCCTCTGGCCGTCGCCACTGTCCAGCATGGTGGCGGCGGTGCCGAGGGAGACGCCGCGCTTGAGTGCGACCTCGCCGGCGACCTTCTCCCCGGCGTAGAGCTTCGCTGACTCCATCTGGCGCTCCAGCTCGCGCTGCTTGACGGCCTGGATCTTCTTAAGACGGAAGAACTCCTCCCTCTCCTGCTCGTCAAGCTCGCCCCTGATGTACGTAACGGTGTTCTCCAGCTGCGGCTTCACCACGTGCTCCAGCGCGTTCACGCGCCGGTTGGTCGTCTTGATCGCCTCGTCCAGCGTCAGGAACGACGTCTGCAGCGACGCCAGCTCCACCAGCAGCTCGACGGCGCGGGCGTGCGCCGCACGGCAGGCCGACACCTGCTGCCCGCCGCCGGCGAGCCCGGCGAGCAACGGCGCCCTGGCGCCGGCGCCGTCCGTGAAGTGCTCAAAGTGGGGGAGGCGGACGCCGGCGATGTTGTCGTGGCGGGCGCGCACGCGGAGGCGGGCGGGGCCGGCGACGGACTGCTGGATGACGTGCCGGAGGGGCCCGCCGGCGACGTAGAGCGCCTCGGCGAGGGAGAGGGAGGCGCCGCGCATGGAGTCGCCCACGGCCTCCTTGGCGGCCACGATGCGCTTGAGGATGGCTCGGAACTGCACGGTGAGCGCGTCCGACTTCTTCTTGAGCAGCGCGTGGCCGCGGGTGGCCGCCGCCAGCCGCGCCTTGATCATGCCCATCACCGTCACCGTCGGCACCACGTTCAGCCGCTGTCCCTGCCCCGCCATGCCGCGCCGCCGCCGCCGGAAGCTACCTAGTGTTGGCTCTGTATACTTTTTCTTTCTGCGGAGAGACTCTGTATACTTCTTGATCTGGCGAGCTCGCACCAATTATAGATGCATACGCAGGCGCCAAAGGGACACGTCGGCGTGTGTCGGGATGGTTCAGGAGAAGATGACACACACCGACACACACGAGAGTGCAACATCTGGTGCATGGATGCTCATGCTATTTGGACTATCTTAAGACTTGTGTAGCTATCTGTTCAGTTGTTCATCGCCAGAAAACAGCTGAGCTGGTACACAAATAGTCTCTCGATCCGTTCGGCCATGCATTTTCTGGCTCAGATTCAACTTCATTCGACGAACCCGAATTGAGCCTATGTCATGCAAGCGCATATCTGCAGGGAATATGAAATATCTGGTCGCAAGTCCATCTGATCCATGGGTTTCAAACTATTGCTTGTTGATCACTGTTTTCACCGCTTCGAGTTTTTTTTTACCTTTGGTCTGTGTTTATTTGTGCGTGTGTTGATGGTGGTTGTGTGTATCCTAGCTATGCATAGTTCCATCGCATATGTGTTCATTGTATTTGCATCCACTTGATGCTTCATGTTGAGATAATAAAATCCATCATTTGTCGGGAAAAAAAGTCCACCTGATCCCTATCTAGCTTTTGAACTATTTGCTCTTGTGGAGGGTAGGGTGGATGCGCCGTGTGAGGTCTATCTACCTACCATATAATCTCTTATACATATTATTTTATCTTCCATAAAGCTATGGTAAACCTTTGGCGTACCCTAAAAAAAACTATTTGCTTTTTGAGCTGTAGCCCGTAATGTGTTAACTCCTACTTCTGTTCCATGTTGTTTTGAACTAAAACCACAACATGTGTTATGTTGTTTAACTCTATACTGCACATCTTTTGCGAGAACAATAAACCAAATATTATCAAAGATTCAAAGCTGATTTCATCTTGAAGGGAGATAGTAATACACGATACTTCCAATTGGTCACCAATGCTCGGCATAGGAAGAATGTATTTTTAGTCTCCAACAAGATGAGAGGCGGATCGAAGGTCAGGAAGTTCTCAAAAGCTCTATCACCAAATACCACAAATCTCTGTCCAGGGCGCTGTATGAAAGGAATTTCACCCTTGATGAAACCCGGACTGATGATATTTCACAAGTCATGGCAGAAGAGAATGACATCCTCACAGCAGCTTTCTCTGAAAATAAGATAGAGCTGCGGTGTTCCACATGAAACATAACAAAGCTTCAGGCCCTGATGGCTTCCTCGCAGAATTCTATCAGAATTTCTGGAATGTCATTACATTGTTTTCATGCCGGCCAACTCGACCTATCCAAGCTGACCTTTGGTGAGTCACCCAAAATTAAAGAGGCTGAGCGGATCCAGCAATTAGACCAATATGTCTTCTTAATGTCAGCTTCAAGATTTTTCCCAAAGTGGCTACTAATAGGCTCAACACGACGGCTGACCATGTCGTACGACCATCTCAAACGACTTTCATGCAAAAAAGAAATATACTCGATGGAGTAGCAATCCTACATGAGACTGTTCCTGAGATGCATAAAAAACATGAGTGGAGTAGTTTTTAAGATTGACTTTGAAAAGGCCCATGAAAATGTCAAATGATCGTTTCTTTACCAACCCTTAAGAACGAAAGGATTCTCAGATAAATGGCGTCAATGGATCCAAAGTTTTGTTACTCGAGGTAGTGTGGCTGTAAAAGTCAATGATGATATGGGCCATTACTTTCAAACAAAAAAAGGATTAGTTAGGGTGACTCCATGTCTTTAATGTTATTTAGTACTATTGCAGACATGTTGTCTATTCTAATTTATCGCACTAAGTGGGATGGTCATATTGCAGGAATAGTGCCACACCTTTGTTGGGTAACGTAGTAATTTCAAAAAATTTCCTACGCACACGCAAGATCATGATGTTGCATAGCAACGAGAGGGGAGAGTGTTGTCCACGTACCCTCGTAGACCGAAAGCGGAAGCGTTAGCACAACGCGATTGATGTAGTCGTACGTCTTCACGGCCCGACCGATCAAGCACCGAAACTACGGCACCTCTGAGTTCTAGCACACGTTCAGCTCAATGACGATCCCCGGACTCCGATCCAGCAGAATGTCGGGGAAGAGTTCCGTCAGCACGACGGCGTGGTGACGATCTTGATGTTCTACTATCACAGGGCTTCTCCTAAGCACCACTACAATATTATCGAGGACTATGGTGGAGGCGGGCACCGCACACGGCTAACAGATCAATGATCAACTGTTGTGTCTATGGGGTGCCCCCTGCCCCCGTATATAAAGGAGCAAGGGAGGGAGGCGGCCGGCCTAGGAGGAGGGCGCGCCAAAGGAGGAGTCCTACTCAGTAGGACTCCTCCTTCCCTTGTTGGAGTAGGAGAGAAGGAAAGAGGGGGAGAGGAACAAGGAAAAGTGGGTTGCACCCCTTCGAATTCAGACCAGAGGGGGGGCGCGCGCCTCCTTCCTTTTGGCCTCTCTCCTCTATTCCCGTATGGCCCAATAAGGCCCATATACTCCCCGGCGAATTCCCGTAACTCTCCGGTACTCCGAAAAATACCCGAATCACTCGGAACCTTTCCGATGTCCGAATATAGTCGTCCAATATATCGATCTTTACGTCTCGACCATTTCGAGACTCCTCGTCATGTCCCCGATCTCATCCGGGACTCCGAACTCCTTAGGTACATCAAAACTCGTAAACTCATAATATAACTGTTATCGAAACCTTAAGCGTGTGGACCCTACGGGTTTGAGAACTATGTATACATGACTGAGACACATCTCCGGTCAATAACCAACAGCGGAACCTGGATGCTCATATTGGCTCCCACATATTCTACGAAGATCTTTATCGGTCAGACCGCATAACAACATACGTTGTTCCCTTTGTCATCAGTATGTTACTTGCCCGAGATTCAATCGTCGGTATCTCAATACCTAGTTCAATCTTGTTACCGGCAAGTCTCTTTACTCGTTCTGTAATACATCATCCCGCAACTAACTTATTAGTTGCAATGCTTGCAAGGCTTAAGTGATGTGCATTACCGAGAGGGCCCAGAGATACCTCTCCGATAATCGGAGTGACAAATCCTAATCTTGAAATATGCCAACCCAACAAGTACCTTCGGAGACACCTGTAGAGCACCTTTATAATCACCCAGTTACGTTGTTCCTCCGGTAAACGGGAGTTGCATAATCTCATAGTCATAGGAACATGTATAAGTTATGAAGAAAGCAATAGCAACAAACTAAACGATCAAGTGCTAAGCTAATGGAATGAGTCAAGTCAATCACATCATTCTCCTAATGATGTGATCCCGTTAATCAAATGACAACTCATGTCTATGGCTAGGAAACATAACCATCTTCGATCAACGAGCTAGTCAAGTAGAGGCATACTAGTGACACTCTGTTTGTCTATGTATTCACACATGTATTATGTTTCCGGTTAATACAATTCTAGCATGAATAATAAACATTTATCATGAAATAAGGAAATAAATAATAACTTTATTATTGCCTCTAGGGCATATTTCCTTCAGTCTCCCACTTGCACTAGAGTCAATAATCTAGTTCACATCGCCATGTGATTTAACATCAATAGTTCACATCACCATGTGATTAACACCCATAGTTCACATCGTCATGTGACCAACACCCAAAGGGTTTACTAGATTCAATAATCTAGCTAGTTCTCATCGCTATGTTATTAACGCCCAAAGAGTACTAGGGTGTGATCATGTTTTGCTTGTGAGAGAAGTTTAGTCAACGGGTCTGCCACATTCAGATCCGTAAGTATTTTGCAAATTTCTATGTCAACAATGCTCTGCACTAAGCTACTCTAACAAATTGCTTCCACTTTCAATATGTATCCAGAATGAGACTTTGAGTCATCTGGATCAGTGTCAAAACTTGCATCGACGTAACCCTTTACGACGAACCTTTTGTCACCTCCATAATCGAGAAACGTATCCTTATTCCACTAAGGATAATTTTGACCAATGTCTAGTGATCTACTCCTAGATCACTATTGTACTCCCTTGCCAAACTCAGGGCAGGGGATACAATAGGTCTGGTACACATCATGGCATACTTTATAGAACCTATGGCTGAGGCATAGGGAATGACTTTCATTCTCTCTCTATCTTCTGCCGTGGTCGGGTTTTGAGTCTTACTCAACTTCACACCTTGTAACACAGGCAAGAACTCCTTCTTTGACTGTTCCATTTTGAACTACTTCAAAATCTTGTCAAGGTATGTACTCATTGGAAAACTTATCAAGCGTCTTGATCTATCTCTATAGATCTTGATGCTCAATATGTAAGCAGCTTCACCGAGGTCTTTCTTTGAAAAACTCCTTTCAAACATTCCTTTATGCTTTGCAGAATAATTCTATATTATCTCCGATCAACAATATGTCATTCACATATACTTATCAGAAATGCTGTAGTGCTCCCACTCACTTTCTTGTAAATACAGGCTTCACTGCAAGTCTATATAAAACTATATGCTTTGATCAACTTATCAAAGTGTATATTCCAACTCTGAGATACTTGCACCAGTCCATAGATGGATCGCTGGAGCTTGCATATTTTGTTAGCACTTTTAGGATTGACAAAACCTTCTGGTTGCATCATATACAACTCTTCTTTAATAAATCCATTAAGGAATGCAGTTTTGTTTATTCATTTGCCAGATTTCATAAAATGCGGCAATTGCTAACATGATTCGGACAGACTTAAGCATAGATACGAGTGAGAAACTCTCATCGTAGTCAACACCTTGAACTTGTCGAAAACCTTTTACGACAATTCTAGCTTTGTAGATAGTAACACTACTATCACCGTCCGTCTTCCTCTTGAAGATCCATTTATTTTTTATGGCTTGCTGATTATCGGGCAAGTCAACCAAAGTCCACACTTTGTTCTCATACATGGATCCCATCTCAGATTTTATGGCCTCAAGCCATTTCGCGGAATCTGGGCTCATCATCGCTTCCTCATAGTTCATAGGCTCGTCATGGTCAAGTAACATGACCTCCAGAACATGATTACCGTACCACTCTGGTGCGGATCTCACTATGGTTTACCTACAAGGTTCGGTAGTAACTTGATCTGAAGTTACAGGATCATCATCATTAGCTTCCTCACTAATTGGTGTAGTAGTCACAGGAACAGATTTCTGTGATGAACTACTTTCCAATAAGGGAGCAGGTACAGTTACCTCATCAAGTTCTACTTTCCTCCCACTCACTTCTTTCGAGAGAAACTCCTTCTCTAGAAAGGATCCATTCTCATTAATGAATATCTTGCCTTCGGATCTGTGATAGAAGGTGTACCCAACATTTTCTATTGGGTATCCTATGAAGATGCACTACTCCGATTTGGGTTTGAGCTTATCAGGTTGAAACTTTTTCACATAAGCATTGCAACCTCAAACTTTAAGAAACGACAGCTTAGGTTTCTTGCCAAACCATAGTTCATACGGTGTCGTCTCAACAGATTTAGATGGTGCCCTATTTAATGTGAATGTAGCTATCTCTAATGCATAACCCCAAAATGATAGTGGTAAATCGGTAAGAGACATCATAGATCGCACCATATCTAATAAAGTACGGTTATGATGTTCGGACACACCATTACACTATAATGGTGTTCCAGGTGGCGTGAGTAGTGAAACTATTTCACATTGTTTTAACTGAAGGCCAAACTCGTAACTCAAATATTTTACTTCTGCGATCATATCGTAGATACTTTTATTTTTGTTACGATGATTCTCCACTTCACTCTAAAATTCTTTGAACTTTTCAAATGTTTCAGACTTGTGTTTCATCAAGTAGATATACTCATATCTTCTCAAATCATCTGCGAAGATCAGAAAATAATGATACCTACCGCGAGCCTCAATATTCATCGGACCACATACATCAATATGTATGATTTCCAACAAATCTGTTGCTCGCTCCATTGTTCCGGAGAACGGAGTCTTAGTCATCTTGCCCATGAGGCATGGTTCGCAAATATCAACTGATTCATAATCAAGTGATTCCAAAAGCCCATCAGCATGGATTTTCTTCATGCGCTTTACACCAATACAACCTAACCGGCAGTGCCACAAATAAGTTGCACTATCATTATTAACTTTGCATCTTTTGGCTTCAATATTATAAAAATGTGTATCACCACGATCGAGATCCAACAAACCATTTTCATTGGGTGTATGACCATAGAAGGTTTTATTCATGTAAACAGAACAACAATTATTCTCTAACTTACATGAATAACCGTATTGCAATAAACATGATCAAATCATATTCATGCTCAACGCAAACACCAAATAACACTTATTTAGGTTCAACACTAATCCCGAAAGTATAGGGAGTGTGCGATGATGATCATATCAATCTTGGAACTACTTCCAACACACATCGTCACTTCACCCTTAACTAGTCTCTGTTCATTCTGCAACTCCCGTTTCGAGTTACTACTCTTAGCAACTGAACCAGTATCAAATACCGAGGGGTTGCTACGAACACTAGTAATATACACATCAATAATCTGTATATCAAATATACCTTTGTTCACTTTGCCATCCTTCTTATCCTCCAATTACTTGGGGTAGTTCCGCTTCCAGTGACCAGTCCCTTTGCAGTAGAAGCACTCAGTTTCAGGCTTAGGTCCAGACTTGGGTTTTTTCACTTGAGCAGCAACTTGCTTGCTGTTCTTCTTGAAGTTCCCCTTCCCTTTGTCCCTTTACTTGAAACTAGTGATTTTGTTTACCATCAACACTTGATGCTTTTCTTGATTTCTACCTTCGTCGATTTCAGCATCACGAAGAGCTTGGGAGTCGTTTCCGTTATCCCTTGCATATTATAGTTCATCACGAAGTTCTACTAACTTGGTGATGGTGACTAGAGAATTCTATCAATCACTATTTTATCTGGAAGATTAACTCCCACTTGATTCAAGCGATTGTAGTACCCAGACAATCTGAGCACATGCTCACTGCTTGAGCTATTCTCCTCCATCTTTTAGCTATAGAACTTGTTGGAGACTTCATATCTCTCAACTCGGGTATTTACTTGAAATATTAACTTCAACTCCTGGAACATCTCATATGGTCCATGACGTTCAAAACTTCTTTGAAATCCCGATTCTAAGCTGTTAAGCATGGTGCACTAAACTATCAAGTAGTCATCATATTGAGCTATCCAAACGTTCATAACGTCTGCATCTGCTCCTGCAAGAGGTTAGTCACCTAGCGGTGCATCAAAGACATAATTCTTCTGTGCAGCAATGAGGATAAACCTCAGATCACGGACCCAGTCCGCATCATTGCTACTATCATCTTTCAACTTAGTTTTCACTAGGAACACATATAAAACATAGGGAAGCAATAACGCGAGCTATTGATCTACAACATAGATATGCAAATACTATCAGGACTAAGTTCATGATAAATTAAAGTTCAATTAATCATATTACTTAAGAACTCCCACTTAGAAAGACATCCCTCTAATCTTCTAAGTGATCACGTGATCCAAATCAACTAAACCATAACCGATCATCACGTGAAATGGAGTAGTTTTCAATGGTGAACATCACTATGTTGATCATATCTACTATATGATTCATGCTCGACCTTTCGGTCTTAGTGTTCCGAGGCCATATCTGCATATTCTAGGCTCGTCAAGTTTAACCTGAGTATTCTGCGTGTGCAAAACTGGCTTGCACCCATTGTAGATGGACGTAGAGCTTATCACACCCGATCATCACGTGGTGTCTGGGCACGACGAACTTTGGCAATGGTGCATACTCAGGGAGAACACTTTTATCTTGAAATTTAGTAAGAGATCATCTTATAATGCTACCGTCAATCAAAGCAAGATAAGATGCATAAAAGATAAACATCACATGCAATCAATATAAGTGATATGATATGGCCATCATCATCTTGTGCTTGTGATCTCCATCTCTGAAGCACCGTCATGATCACCATCGTCACCGGCCCGACACCTTGATCTCCATTGTAGCATCATTGTCGTCTCACCAATCTTATGCTTCCATGACTATCGCTACCGCTTAGTGATAAAGTAAAGCATTACAGCGCAATTGCATTGCATACAATAAAGCGACAACCATATGGCTCCTGCCAGTTGCCGATAACTCGGTTACAAAACATGATCATCTCATACAATAAAATTTAGCATCATGTCTTGACCATATCACATCACAACATGCCCTGCAAAAACAAGTTAGACGTCCTCTACTTTGTTGTTGCAAGTTTTACGTGGCTGCTACGGGCTTAGCAAGAACCGTTCTTACCTATGCATCAAAACCACAACCATAGTTTGTCAAGTTGGTGATGTTTTAACCTTCGCAAGGACTGGGCGTAGCCACACTCGGTTCAACTAAAGTTGGAGAAACTGACACCCGCCAGCCACCTGTGTGCAAAGCACGTCGATAGAACCAGTCTCGCGTAAGCGTACGCGTAATGTCGGTCCGGGCCGCTTCATCCAACAATACCGCCGAACCAAAGTATGACATGCTGGTAAGCAGTATGACTTATATCGCCCACAACTCACTTGTGTTCTACTCGTGCACAACATCAACGCATAAAACCTAGGCTCGGATGCCACTGTTGGGTAACATAGTAATTTCAAAAAAATTCCTACGCACACGCAAGATCATGGTGATGCATAGCAACGAGAGGGGAGAGTGCTGTCCACGTACCCTCGTAGACCGAAAGCGGAAGCATTAGCACAATGCGGTTGATGTAGTCGTACGTCTTCACGGCCCGACCGATCAAGCACCGAAACTACGGCACCTCCGAGTTCTAACACACGTTCAGCTCGATGACGATCCCCGGACTCCGATCCAGCAGAATGTCGGGGAAGAGTTCGGTCAGCACGACGGTGTGGTGACGATCTTGATGTTCTACTGTCGCAGGGCTTCGCCTAAGCACCACTATAATATTATCGAGGACTATGGTGGAGGGGGGCACCGCACACGGCTAAGAGATCAATGATCACCTGTTGTGTCTATGGGGTGCCCCTGCCCCCGTATATAAAGGAGCAAGGGAGGGAGGCGGTCGGCCTAGGAGGAGGGCGCGCCAAGGGGGGAGTCCTACTCCCACCGGGAGTAGGACTCCTCCTTCCCTTGTTGGAGTAGGAGAGAAGGAAAGAGGGGGAGAGGAACAAGAAAAAGTGGGCTGCACCCCTTGTCCAATTCGGACCAGAGGGGGGGCGCGCGCCTCCTTCCTTTTGGCCTCTCTCCTCTATTCCCGTATGGCCCAATAAGGCCCATATACTCCCCGGCGAATTCCCGTAACTCTCCGGTACTCCGAAAAATACCCGAATCACTCAGAACCTTTCCGATGTCCGAATATAGTCGTCCAATATATCGATCTTTACGTCTCAACCATTTCGAGACTCCTCGTCATGTCTCCAATCTCATCCGAGACTCCGAACTCCTTAGGTACATCAAAACTCATAAACTCATAAACTCATAATATAACTGTCATCGAAACCTTAAGCGTGCGGACCCTACGGGGTTCGAGAACAATGTAGACATGACCGAGACACGTCTCCGGTCAATAACCAATAGCGGAACCTGGATGCTCATATTGGCTCCTACATATTCTACGAAGATCTTTATCGGTCAGACCGCATAACAACATACGTTGTTCCCTTTGTCATCGGTATGTTACTTGCCCGAGATTCGATCGTCGGTATCTCAATACCTAGTTCAATCTCGTTACCGGCAAGTCTCTTTACTCGTTCCGTAATACATCATCTCACAACTAACTCATTAGTTGCAATGCTTGCAAGGCTTATGTGATGTGCATTACCGAGAGGGCCCAGAGATACCTCTCCGACAATCGGAGTGACAAATCCTAATCTCGAAATACGCCAACCCAACATGTACCTTTGGAGACACCTGTAGAGCTCCTTTATAATCACCCGGTTACGTTGTGACGTTTGGTAGCACACAAAGTGTTCCTCCGGCAAACGGGAGTTGCATAATCTCATAGTCATAGGAACATGTATAAGTCATGAAGAAAGCAATAGCAACATACTAAACGATCGGGTGCTAAGCTAATGGAATGGGTCATGTCAATCAGATCATTCACCAATGATGTGATCCCGTTAATCAAATAACAACTCTTTGTTCATGGTTAGGAAACATAACCATCTTTGATTAACGAGCTAGTCAAGTAGAGGCATACTAGTGACACTCTGTTTGTCTATGTATTCACACATGTATTATGTTTCCGGTTAATACAATTCTAGCATGAATAATAAACATTTATCATGATATAAGGAAATAAATAATAACTTTATTATTGCCTCTAGGGCATATTTCCTTCATCTTCCTGCGTCTGACCAATCACTGGCAAACACTTCACCATTCTGATTCTTAAACAGTTTATAGTTTGCATCAAAGGATTCATCAATGATAATTGGGTTAGCACAAGTGAAGCCAGATAAATTGGATGGATCTGCTAAAAGTTCCTTTGCAGCAACCCATGTAGTTTTGGGGTACTGCTCAGGTTTCCAGTAAGAGCCATCTGCATTGATTTTCCTCACGAACCCAACACCCTCTTTCCTAGGGTTTCGGTTCAGAATCTGCTTCTTAAGGACATCACATAATGTTTGATGCCCTTTCAGACTTTTGTACATCCCTGTTTCAAGCAATGTCTTCAACCTAGCATTCTCATCAGCAATAGCAGTGGTATCCTCAGCAGAGGGGTTAGTTGCCACATCAACAGTTGAAGATATTGGAACAGTAGTAGCAGTGGAACATTCAGCAACAGAATTAGCATTATTACGCTCAATGCATTTAAGACATGGTGGTTCAAATCCTTCCTGAGCGAGACTGATCTGTTCAGCGCGAAGTGACTCGTTTTCCTTTTGAAGATCTTCATGAGCCACCCTCAATTTCTCGAGTTCTTGCTTCCTTTGAAGATAGTCATAGGAAAGCTTTTCATGAGTTGTTGAGAGAGTATCATGACGATCTTCAAGTTCCTGATACTTAACGTGAAGGTTTTTTATGTCTTCAATTAAGGATTCAGATCGAGTCATTTCAGCACCCAACAGATCATCGCTTCTGTCTAACAGTTTTTGAATATGTTCCATAGCTTTCTGTTGTTCAGTTGCAATTTTAGCAAGTGTTTTGTAGCTAGGTTTTGAATCACATTCAGAGTCATCGTCACTGGATGTTTCATAGCGAGTGGTGCGTGTGTTTACCTTGGCACCGCGTGCCATGAAGCAGTAGGTAGGAGTGGAGTCGTTCTTGTCATTTGCGTCGGTGTCGGTGATGCAATTATTGACTTCAGTGTTGAAGATGGACTTGGCGACGTATGCTGTAGCCAGACTCGCAGTGCCAGAATCAGACTCCTCCTCAGATTCCACCTCTGCCTCCTCAGATGCGGATTCCTCCTCTGAATCCATCTCCTTGCCTACAAACGCACGCGCCTTGCCAGATGAGCTCTTCTTGTGTGATGAAGACTTGGAAGAAGACTTTGAGTGTTTCTTCTTCTTCTTGTCGTCAGAATCATATTCCTTGCTCTTCTTCTTCCTTCTGTTCTCATTGTCCCACTGTGGACACTTAGAGATGAAGTGCCCAGTTTTCTTGCACTTGTGACATGTTTTCTTCTTGTAGTCATGAGCAGAAGCTTCATCATTGCTTGAGCTTGATCGTGAAGATTTTCTGAAGCCTTTCTTCTTGGTGAATTTTTGAAACTTCTTCACTATCATTGCAAGTTCTCTTCCAATGTCTTCAGGATCATCAGAACTGCAGTCAGATTCTTCTTCAGATGAGAAGACAGCTTTTGCCTTCAAGGCACGGGTTCGCCCATAGTTTGGACCGTAGATATCTCTTTTCTCAGAAAGCTGAAACTCATGTGTGTTGAGCCTCTCAATTATGTCAGACGGATCGAGTGTCTTGAAATCAGGACGTTCTTGAATCATCAGGGCCAGAATGTCAAACGAACTATCAAGTGATCTCAGCAGCGTCTTGACGATTTCATGTTTGGTGATCTCAGTAGCGCCGAGGGCTTGAAGCTCATTTGTGATGTCAGTGAGCCGATCAAAGGTGTGCTGGACATTCTCATTGTCATTTCGTTTGAAGCGGTTGAAGAGATTGCGAAGGACACTGATTCTTTGATCTCTCTGGGTTGATATGCCTTCATTAACTTTGGAGAGCCAATCCCAGACCAGTTTGGATGTCTTCAAGGCACTCACACGGCCATACTGTCCTTTGGTCAGATGACCACAGATGATATTCTTGGCAGTAGAGTCCAGTTGAACGAACTTCTTGACATCAGCAGCAGTGACACCTTCTCCAGCCTTGGGAACGCCGTTTTCGATGACATACCATAGGTCGACGTCAATGGCTTCAAGATGCATGCGCATCTTATTCTTTCAGTAGGGATATTCAGTTCCATCGAAGACGGGACAAGCAGCGGAGACTTTGATTATCCCTGCAGTCGACATAGCTAAAACTCCAGGTGGTTAAATCGAATCACATAGAACAAGGGAGCACCTCGCTCTGATACCAATTGAAAGTGCGTTATATCGACTAGAGGGGGGGTGAATAGGAGATTTTTATGAAAGTCTTCAAAACATGAGAGTTGTGAAGACAAACAGTGAAGATCATGCCTATTACTATGCAGCGGAAGTTAGATTACACTAGGCCAGCCATGGTCATGTGTTCAATAGAGTGAAAGCGCAATGACAAACAGCTTCAGTGTAATAAGGATCAGGTAGGAAGAAGTTATGAAGCCGAACAGATCATACATTCATGTTGTGAAGACAAAAGATAAAGCAAGCATGCAATGGCTTCACAATGAATAACTGTAAGTGAAAGGAAGTGAAGATGAAACCAGTGATGCGTTGAAGACAATGATTTGTTGGACCAGTTCCAGTTGCTGTGACAACGGTACGTCTGGTTGGAGCGGCTAGGTATTTAAACCAAAGGACACACAGTCCCGGACACCCAGTCAAGGACACTTAGTCCAAGACACCCAGTCCTCATCGTTTTCTCCTTGAGCTAAGGTCACACAGACCTCGCCCAATCACTCAGGTAAGTCTTCAAGGTAGACTCCCAAACCTTCACAGACTTCGTTCACTGACAATCCACAATTTCTCTTGGATGCTCAGAACGCGACGCCTAACCGTCTGGAGGATGCACAGTCCTCAAGTGTAATAAGTCTTCAAATCACACAGACACGAAGACTTAAGTGATGCCCAATTTACTCTGGCTCTGGGTGGTTAGGGCTTTTCTCCTCACTGGGAATTTTTCTTTCAAAGGCTTCGAGGTGGGTTGCTCTCAAACGACAAAAGCCGTGCACTGAAATCTGAGCAGCCAACCATTTATGGTTGTGGGGGGTGGACTATTTATAGCCACTTGGCAACCCGACCTGATCTGTCCGAAATGACCCTGGGTCACTAAGGAACTGACACGTGTACCAACGGTCGAATTTTGAACTCACACGGCAACTTTACTTAGGAGACAAGTAAAGCTGACTTGTCTGACTCTGGACAAGATTTTCTCTCAAAGTCTTCGCTCGAAGACATAGGATTTGAATTAGGCATCACTTCAGTCATTCTGACTGGTTCTCTTCGACCCCACTTAACAGTACGGTGGTTCCTATGACACAACATGAAAATGAAATAAAACTACGAAGGATCTAAGTCTTCGAGTTCCATAAGCTTCATAGGGAGTCTTCTCATGTCATTGTCTTCAATATGAATATCTTCATAAACCACCATTTCTTCAATGTCTTCGTACATTTTTAGGGGTCATCTCTGGTAGTAAAAACCGATCAATTGAGGGACTTCTACCTGTGTTTTCCTGCATTCTCACAACACATTAGTCCCTCAACTAGGTTTGTCGTCAATACTCCAAAACCAACTAGGGGTGGCACTAGATGCACTGTTACACACTCTACTGCGACAACGAAAGCGCCATCAAGATTGCCAACAACCCAGTTCAGCACTCGAAGACAAAGCACATTGAAATTCGTCATCACTTTCTCAGAGATCATGTTGTGAAGGAAGATATTGATATCATACACGTCAACACTGAAGAGCAATTGGCAGATATCTTCACCAAGCCCTTGGATGAGAAGAGATTTTGCAAGTTACGGTGTGAGCTAAATATCTTGGAATCCTCAAATGTCGTGTGATCAGGCACACATCCTAACCCTTATGCATATTGATGACTTAGATGTGCAACACACGAAGTAAAGTATATCTTCAATCAATGAAGACATACATTCTAAGTGTGAATACATTAATGTGGAATTTGACTTCGGAGCGCCACGATAATTGTGCGCCGTGTCTGGGTCTAATACTTCCTATACGGTGGGTAACGCCACCACCAAATGTTCTATTTTGAAGTGTTTCACTCATGGCGTTACCTTGCTATGTCTTCACATTTGGTTTGGCTTCAATCTCAACATGTCTTCATGATTATCTTCACTATGTTGATTATATATATATATATATATACTAGTGTTCTGTCCTCTACAACATTCACTTATAGCTATGTCTTCTAGTTGAATCTTTTGAACTAAGTGAATGTGATCGGACCCTAACCTCTCTATGCTATCTATCTCAAACTCTATATCTCCAAATCATATGCATTCTATTGAAACTATCGAATGTCTTCTCTGCGTCCTTGTCAGCAGAAGATACAAAGACAAACCTTAAGTCCACTTTCAATGCTCATTCCTCCACATGAAACCCGGAGAAGTAGGAACGACCACCCGACAATCCAGGCGTGCGTGGGACGTGGAACAAACCCCAAAATTCTGTATGATGGCCACGTGTTCCTCATATGCGAATTGCCAGGGACACCTGTGTAATAACGCAGTGCCGCCCCTGTACCTATAAATACACACTTCATGGCGGTCATTATCTCTTCTTCCACTCTCGCACGAACCCTAGCGCCACCGCTAGCCCTCGACGACGCCGGCGACGAAGCGCTTCGCTGCCGCAACCTCTCCGACGCCGTCTTCACGCCGACCGCGGACATCATCCTCTCCGCCATCGCCGTAGGTGTCCTCCGTCGCCAAGTTAGGGCACGGAAGATCGAACTGCTCGGCCTCATGTTCCACTCCGTCTAGCAGTTCTTAGTGTGGTAAATAAAACTTCCTTTTTACGGCACCGTTGATCCTATGGCTTTGTCACTTTCTACCACAAGCAGTTTCTATTCACACAAGTTAGATCTCTCTCATACTGCATCTCATAACATGCCTAGTATATTCACTTGTACTTCACAAAGTAGTTAGATTCCTCACTTGCACTGATCTCTGGATTCGTACAAATCTGGAACCAACTCCTTATCTATGAGTGAATGTCTTCGCACGATGAGGTCAATGTCTTCTAAACTGATTTATATTCAAAATCTTCTGAGAATGCATATGACCTCTTCCCCTTCCCTCGCACCTTAATGCTGTCATAGGTACATGTCCGTGGGAGAATCCCTTGGTTCTCATAGTCTGCATTCATTTGAAGAATTCTTACAGCATCATATAAATTCTCCCGAAGCAAGTTCCTGTTTGTCCAGCAAGCGAAAATCTTTGAAGCCTTTGAACGTGTTGAAGCCTTTCAGTTTAAAGTTCATGGCTTCAGAGAAATCAGCAAGGAAGGGTGGCAGAAAGCGTCGTGGAGAAACATCTAGAGATCTGCCAGATGACCTCTCAGAACTATACAAGACAGATCCTGAAGAGGATTACAATCAGCGCAAGACCCGAATCCAATGGATTCGAAGATATTGGGCAGAACAATGGTTCAAATACCGATTTGTAACCCAGGAATATGCTGAGAAAAATGCCATCAAGAGACCGTGGGGAGACATCCTATACAAGAATCTTCAACCCAGGTCCAGAGATGAAGCCATTGAACAAGGCTTCTATCCCTGCATGGTCCGTGGGCCACAGCCTGTTGATGCACACCCATCGTCACTACTATGGTGTCGTGACGACATTCTATTCAAGCGCAACTTCCAGTTTGCCCAAAACTCAGCGAAGCAAAACAAGAATACATTGGGACTAGACTTCAACCCTGGTCCCTCAGCTCCAAGGGCTGATGGCACACGAGATGCAGAACCCAATGTCATCGGTCCTTTCTACAACCTTGAAGGCCTCATCACCCATATCTTGGTTCAAGGGACTGCAGTAAACGAGCCTGCAACTGACGTTGAATCTGATGAAGCGCCTGCAGCGCCGAAGCCAAAGAAGTTGAAGAAGCCTAAAGCTTCAAAGCCTGCCCCTTCACCAAAAATCTCACGGGCGAAGCCACTAGCAACTGCACCTCCTGAAGACAGTGTGCAGTCCGAAGATTTATCACGCATCTCCAAGCCCCAGAAGGTCAAGATGCCTCTGCCACACACCGGCCAAGAGCTAACTGCTGCTGCCATTCCGCGCAATGATGCCATTGATCTGTCAAGTGATGAAGATCTTGCAGATGACGCTCTTGAGCAACTCATCAAGAGCAAAGAAGAAGCAGGAATCTTCAATGATCTGCCTCTCTTTGATGTGACAATCATCCACAACTTCATTGATGAGTGGTTTGACACGCCAAACATCAGCTTCGAAGATCTGCAGCTACCCATTGGCCTCAGTGTCGCCTTCCATGGCGCCATTGCTTCAGAGTTAGCTATCGCCCAGCGCATTGTTGAACTGAAGCAAAAGATTGACTATGAAAAGGCTCAGTTCAAGAAGCATATGGCCAAGCTCAGCGTGCAAGACGTGAAGAATTTCAAGATTATGCTGCACGAGCTCAAGGAAGCCTTTCTAAAGAAACGTGCAGAAGCTCAGGGTTCTCGTGAGCGCATGAAGGTCCTGGCTGATAGGTGTGTGCAAGCCTACAATGAGGCTGAGAAGCGCAAGGCCCTTGGGCGTCCTGCTAGAATCAATCGTCTATTTGATTCTCTGATGATTACAACTTATATATCTTCTGAAGAGACATGTCCAACAGACACAACACTTTAGAGAGTCGGGAGAGAAGAGACGCGTCGGTTAGTTTGCTAACCGACTCTCTAATACAATGTGGAGATTATCCACATAATTAATTACAATAATTAATTCCTAACAAAAACTTTGTCTGGCCCGAGGAGAACATCCTGCAGTTTACAGCCACTACTTCCAGCCTCAAAGAATTAAACCAACAAAGAAAGCTTGACACAGTAATATGGCGAGGGAGTGTTGGCGAGACACGGCGAGACCACCGGACTCCCTCCTCACGTTGCGCTGTGCTGAAATATGGGATAGGCTTTAGGCCCATCTAGCAATTTCTGAAAATCTTTAAGGGTACATGTGGGTTATATGGCATTAGGTGTAGTGAAAAATTTAGTCATCCGCTAGTGGAGAAGAAGTTGAACCTCTTTATAAGGATTTCTCTTCTACATGCTACTGGAGCTTGAGAAAAGAAGAGGCCCTCGCACACTTCTCCTCCATCGCCGCGCCGCGTCACGGGTTGCGGGAATGAGCCGAGCCGAGCTCACACCTACGCGCTTATTTCTGACAGCTAGACCACGATCTGAGACATCGGATCGTGGGATGTCATGGACTCGGACGTGGGTCGAGCCCACGTCTCTCCACGCGGCTGCGCCTATATAAGTGTGAGGTTTCTCCTAACCCTAGCCGCTACGAATAGATCACATCTGCTCCACGTGCACTGCCCCGTCGTTCCTTTGTTGCTGCTACCGTCGGTGATTCCATCTCGTCCACCGCATCGACGAAAGAGCAGGTCTCTGAAACCCCGCCCCTCTGGTTCCTGTATGGGAGAGGGGTGAATAGGTTTTTGGGAAGTTACTGCTCGCCTCCGATCCGCTACTTTCTCTACGTCCGCATCGCCTTCATCATCACCATGTCTCAGTCCGACGCTGACCGTCTCACTGCCGAGAAGCTCGAGGCCGACAAGAAGGCCGTCAAGGACGCCGCCGCCACCGCCGCGGTGGGTTCTGCTTGGCCTACTGGAGGGTATAACGCATTTATCCCTCTCCTGATTATTTCCGTATTAGCAGTACTAGCATTATGTGTAGATCTGTCTACTGTTTGCGAAGTACGTGCTTGTTTAGATCAGTATCCGTACGTCGTTAATTCTGTCAATGCCATGCTAGTCATCTATTTATGGATTAAATTAGTCGAAAAATTTCCTATTTACTCAGCAATCCAAAAAGCTATTATGTGTAGGAATTTTTCGGCAAGTGACATTGCCGCTGCACTGAAACCTGATAAGTTCACCGGTACGTACTTTAACCGTTGGCAGACTAAGACCAGTTTATGGCTCACGACTATGAACGTGTTCTGAGTCGCCGGTGTGCCCACAGGAACGATTGCTCCTGAACAGGAGAAGGCGTTCAAGGAGGCTACCGTCGTATTTCTCGGAGCAGTTCTTAGCGTGATCGGAGATAAATTGGTCGACGCATATTTACATGTGCGTGTCGCCAAGGACTTGTGGGAGGCACTCGAATCTAAATTCAGGGCCACCGATGCTGGGAGCGAAATGTATATTATAGAGCAGTTCCATGATTACAAGATGGTTGAGAACCGTCTTGTACTGGAGTAGGCTCATGAGATAATATGCATCGTTAAGGAGTTTGAGCTTCTGAAGTGCGATTTACCGGGCAAGGTTGTCGCGGGATGTATAATCGCTAAGCTCCCTAATTCGTGGAGAAACTTTGCTACCACTCTGAAACATCAGATGTGTGAGTTCTTAGTAGAGGACGTCATCGGCCATCTGAGTGTTTGTGATGCCCTCGATTTGACTGTACACTAATCATACACGCAAACGTGTATGATCAAGACCAGGGACTCGCGGGAAGATATCACAACACAACTCTGAAAACAAATAAGTCAAACAAGCATCATATTACAAGCCAGGGGCCTCGAGGGCTTGAATACAAGTGCTCGATCGAAAACGAGTCAGCGAAAATAACAATATCTGAGTAAAGACAAGGTGTCATAAGATGGCACTAGATGCACTTACAACTCTCGTTTTTGCTACATTTGGTTCTTATGAGTTGTAACACTTAAACTAGATGGTCGTTTGCTACTTATTTGCCACCTTGTTTTGCGAAGATAAATTCCGCATGTGCAACGATAAATTCCGCACTTAGCTCATTCTGCAGACGTCCATTTTCCATTATGCATGTCATTATCTTCATATACTTTCACATGCATAATGGATTGCCATCATAAGTTGAAGTGGATCTCCACAAGTACAACCTGCCATGTGCATTTGCATTCGAAAAAGCAAATTAACTTATATGCACATCTTCAGGGGGAGCCCTTGCAACTTATGAAGACAATTCCTTATCCTTTACAATTTCACAGATTATATTCCCCGTTGAAAACTTCAACTAGTTTGTCATCAATCACCAAAAAGGGGGAGATTGTAAGTGCATCTAGTGCCACCCCTAGTTGGTTTTGGAGTATTGACGACAAACCTAGTTGAGGGACTAATGTGTTTGTGAGAATTGCAGGATAACACAGGTAGAAGTCCCTCATTGATTCGGTTTTACTACCAGAGATGACCCCTAAAAATGTATGAAGACATTGAAGTCAAAAGTGGTATATGAAGATATTCACATTGAAGACTATGACAAGAGAAGACACTATATGAAGCCTATGGAGCTCGAAGAGTTAGATCTTTCGTAGTTCTTCTTCTTTTGTGTTGAGTCATAGGAACCACCGTACTATTAAGTGGGGTCCAAGAGAACCAGTCAGAATGACTGAAGTGATGCCTAAACCAAAAACCTATGTCTTCGAGTGAAGACTATGAGAGCGAATCTTGTCCAGAGTCGGACAAGTCAGCTTTGCTTGTAGCCCAAGTAAAGTTGCCGTGTGAGTTTGAAATCTGACCGTTGGAACACGTGTCAGTTCCTTAGTGACCCAGGGTCATTTCGGACAAATCAGGTCGGGTTGCCAAGTGGCTATAAATAGCCCACCCCCTACAACCATAAACGGTTGGCTGCTCAGATTCAGAGTACGGCTTTTGTCGTTTGAGAGCAACCCACCTCGAAGCCTTTGAGAGAGAATTCCTTGCGAGGATAAAGCCCTAACCACCAGAGCCAGAGAGAATTGGGCATCACTTAAGCCTTCTTGTCTGTGTGATCTGAAGACTTATTACACTTGAGGACTGTGCATCCTCCAGCCGGTTAGGCGTCGCATTCTGAGCATCCAAGAGACATTGTGGATTACCCATGAACGAAGTTTGTGAAGGTTTGGGAGTCTACCTTGAAGACTTACCATAGTGATTGGGTGAGGTCTATGTGACCTTAGCTCAAGGAGAATACGGTGAGGACTGGGTGTCCTGAGCTGCGTGTTCAGGACTGGGTGTCTGGGACTATGTGTCCTAAGGTTTAAATACCTAGCCGCTCCAACCAGACGTACAATTGTCACAGCAACTGGAACTGGTCCAACAAATCATTGTCTTCAACGAGTCACTAGTTTCATCTTCACTTCCCTTTACTTACTGTTACTCCTTGTGAAGTCATTGTATGTTTGCACTATCATTTGTCTTCACTGAGTGACTGCGTGTTCTGTTTGGCTTCACAATACCTTCCTACCTGATCCTTACTACCTAGCTGCTATTAGTCTTTGTGCTTTCACTTCATTGAATACTTGACTATGGTTTGCCTAGTGTAGTCTACCTTCCGCTGCATGGTAATAGGTTTAATTTTATCGTTTGTCTTCAAAACTTCTATGTTCTGAAGACTTTCATAAAAATCGCCTATTCACCCCCCCTCTAGTCGATATAACGCACTTTCACCAACTCAACAAACACCATCAGAGACACATGTTGAGCATCTTTATAATCACTCAGTTACGTTGTGACGTTTGATAGCAGACAAAGTGTTCCTTCAGTATTCGGGAGTTGCATAATCTCATAGTCAGAGGAATATGTATAAGTCATGAAGAAAGCAATAGCAATAAAACTATACGATCATTATGCTAAGCTAATGGATGGGTCTTGTCCATCACATCATTCTCTAATGATGTGATTCTTTTTATCAAATGACAACACACGTCTATGGTTAGGAAACTTAACCATCTTTGATTAATGTAGGGATGGCAATGGGTAGGGTATGGGCGGGTACAACATCCTTCTGCCCAAACCCATACCCACAGAAACTTTCTATACCCACCCACTTCAATACCTATGGGTATAAATTGGAACCCATGCCCATACCCATCGGGTATCTTATACCCAATGGGTATCCAGTGGGTACAATATATAGCATTAAAAACTTTAAATATGGAGAAATGAGTTTAAAATTCAAGTGATGATGGGCAAGTAGTATAGCACTGACAAGGTCTCCTCCGGTGCGTGGGATCTTGGAGGCACCAAGGGAGTATGAGTGGCGGTTGGTGGAAGCCCGACGCCATGGGAGGTGGTGGTGGGAATGGGGGATCACTGGATGAGAGTGGGACATGAGCCTCATAGCGGAGAGTCGGGATTTCATCTTTTCTAAGTCACTTGGGAGGTTGGAGGAGTGACGAGCAGGTGATTACCAGCCTATGAGCTATGGTCAGTTTTAAGGAATACGATACTTAGAGTGGGCCATAGTAGTTGGATGTTAACCCCACATGTCATAGGATATATTTTTATTTATTAAATTTTCATGGATATCCATTGGGTTACCCATGGGCATAATTTCATACCCATACCCTACCCATATATTTTGCGAGTATGGATACAAATTACCCGTGGGTACAAAATCTCTCTAATTCTTACCCATGCCCGTTGTTTTTGGGTAGGGTACCTGTGGGTACCCATACCCATGGGCAAAACTGCCATCCCTAGATTAATGAGCTAGTCAAGTAGAGGCATACTAGGGACACTCTGTTTGTCTATGTATTCACACATGTACTAAGTTTCTGGTTAATACAATTCTAGCATGAATAACAAACATTTATCATGATATAAGGAAATATAAATAACAACTTTATTATTGCCTCTAGGGCATATTTCCTTTAGTCTCCCACTTGCACTAGAGTCAATAATCTAGTTCACATCGTCATGTGATTTAACACCAATAGTTCACATCTTTATGTGATTAGTTCACATCTCCATGTGACTATCACCCAAAGGGTTTACTAGAGTCAATAATCTAGTTCACATCGCTATGTGATTAACACCCAAAGAGTACTAAGGTGTGATCATGTTTTGCTTGTGAGAGAAGTTTAGTCAACGAGTCTGCCACATTAAGAGCCGTATGTATTTTGCAAACTGTCTATGTCTACAATGCTCTGCACGGAGCTACTTTAGCTAATTGCTCCCACTTTCAATATGTATCCAGATTGAGACTTAGAGTCATCTGGATCAGTGTCAAAGCTTGCATCGATGTAACCCTTTACGATGAACTTTTTGTCACCTCCATAACTGAGAAACATGTCCTTATTCCACTAAGGATAATTTTGACCGTTGCCTAGTGATCCACTCCTGGATCACTATTGTACCCTTTTGCCAAACTCATGGTGAGGTACACAATAGGTTTGGTACACAACATAGCATACTTTATAGAACCTATGACTGAGGCATAGGGAATGCCTTTTCATTCTCATTCTCTTTCTATTTTCTGTCGTGATCGGGTTTTGAGTCTTTACTCAATTTCACACCTTGCAACACGGAAAAGAACTCCTTCTTTGACTGTTCCATTTTGAACTACTTCAAAAACCTTTCAAGGTATGTACTCATTGAAAAAACTTATGAAGCGTCTTGATCTATATCTATAGATCTCGATGCTCAATATGTAAGCAGCTTCACCGAGGTCTTTCTTTGGAAAACTCCTTTCAAACACTCCTTTATGCTTTCCAGAAAATTCTACATCATTTCCGATCAACAAATATGTCATTCACATATACTTATCAGAAAGGCTGTAGTGCTCCCACTCACTTTCTTGTAAATACAGGCTTCACCAAAAGTCTGTATAAAACCATATGCTTTGATCACCTTATCAAAGCGTATATTCCAACTCTGAGATGCTTGCACCAGTCCATAGATGGATCGCTGGAGCTTACACACTTTGTTAGCACCTTTAGGATTGACAAAACCTTCTTGTTGCATCATATACAACTCTTCTTTAAGAAATCCATCAAGGAATGTAGTTTTGACATCCATTTTCCAGATTTCATAAAATGTGGCAATTGCTAACATGATTCGGACAGACTTAAGCATCGTTACAAGTGATAAAATCTTATCGTAGTCAACACCTTGAACTTGTCGAAAACTTTTTGCGACAATTCGAGCTTTTTAGATAATAACACTACTATCAGCGTCCGTCTTCCTCTTGAAGATCCATTTATTCTCATTGGCTCACTGATCATCGGGCAAGTCAATCAAAGTCCATACTTTGTTCTCATACATGGTCCTGTCGGTGTCAAAACCGGCGGATCTCGGGTAGGGGGTCCCGAACTGTGCATCTAGGCCGGATGGTAACAAGAGGCAGGGGACACGATGTTTTACCCAGGTTTGGGCCCTCTTGATGGAGGTAAAACCCTACGTCCTGCTTGATTAATATTGATGATATGGGTAGTAGAAGAGTAGATCTACCACGAGATCAGAGAGGCTAAACCCTAGAAGCTAGCCTATGGTATGATTGTTGTTCGTCCTACGGACTAAAACTCTCCGGTTTATATAGACACTGGAGAGGGCTTGTAACGCCCTCGATGCGGCTATATCTCCCTCATGTCGAGGCACGACTTAGAGGCATAACCGCATTGAAAGCAATGTCGCAAGTTAGGCAATCTTCACAACATCCCATGTAGTATAGATAATAAAAGGGAAGATACATAGTTGGCTTACACTCGCCATGTCAATCAAAGTGCATAATAACATTACATCATCCAAACACTCATGGCCCGACTATGGTGCCAAAATAAAAGATAACCCAACATGCGACACGGTCCCGATCACCCCCAACTGGGCACCACTACTGATCATCAGGGAAAGACACGTAGTATCATTGAGAGTCCTCGTCGAACTCCCACTTGAGCTCAAGCGCATCACCTGGAGTGGAATCATCAGGCCCTGCATCTGGTTTGGAAGTAATCTGTGAGCCACAGGGACTCAGCAATCTCGCACCCTCGCGATCAAGACTATTTAAGCTTAATAGGTAAGGCACGGTAAAATATCTGGAGCTGCAGCAAGCGACTAGCATATATGGTGGCTATCCTGTTCGCAAAAGAGAGCGAGAAGAGGAGGCAAAGCGCGAACGAGTAACTAGAGGGCAATCCTGTGGCAAACATTACTCGAACACCATGTCCACTTCCCGGACTCCGTCGAGAAGAGGCCATCACGGTAACTCACACAGTTGATTCATTTTAATTAAGTTAAGGTTCAAGTTATCTACAACCGGACATTAACAAATTCCCATCTGCCCATAACCACGGGCATGGCTTTCCAAAGTTCAAAACCCTGCAGGGGAGTCCCAACTTAGCCCATGACAAGCTCTCACGGTGAACGAAGGAATAGACCTCCTCCCGAGACGTTCCGATCAGACTCGGTACCTCGGTTCTTCAAGACACTTCGATAGGTTAAAACAAATCCAGCAACACCGCCCGAATGTGCCGACAAATCCCGATAGGAGCTGCACATATCTCGTTCTCAGGGCACACTCAGATTGTCCAAACTTTCGGTAGGCCAGCCCAGAGTTGCCCCTGGTAGCCACCGGCGGCTGACGAGGTGGACCAACACTCAGAGGAGCACTGGTCCGGGGGGGTTTAAAATAAGATGACCCTCGGGCTCCGGAAACCCAAGGGAAAAAGAGGCTAGGTGGCAAATGGTAAAACCAAGGTTGGGCATTGCTGGAAAAGCTTTAATCAAGGTGAACTATCAAGGGGTTCCCATTATCACCCAACCGCGTAAGGAACGCAAAATCCGGGAACATAACACCGATATGACGGAAACTAGGGTGGCAAGAGTGGAAAAAAACACTAGGCGAGAGGCCGAGCCTTCCACCCTTTACCAAGTATATAGATGCATTAATATAACATGGTAATATAATGATAACCCAACAAGTAAATAGAGTTCCAACAAGGAACGGTCTCCAATCTTCACCTGCAACTAGCAACGCTATAAGAGGGGCTGAGCAAAGCGGTAACATAGTCAATCAACGGTTTGCTAGGACATGGTGGGTTAGAGGTTTGACATGGAAATTTGGGAGGCTTGAAAACAAGTGGTAGGCATCGTAGCATTGGCATAGCAAGAGAGCGAGCATCTAGCAAAGCAAAGAAAGGGTATGATCATCTTGCCTGCAAAGTTGTCAGAGTTGAGTAGATCCTCGAAAGCAAACTCAACGGGGTCCTCGTTAGCAAACTCTTCTCCCGGATCTACCCAAACAAGACAAACAAGCAACAAGGACACAATCAACCATGTGCAAAGCTCAAACAATATGATGCAAGGATGGTATGCTATGCGGGATGCGATGCGGGATGCATATGCAAGATGTGACAAGGAATGCATGAACCTGGCCTCAACTTGGAAAACCAAGTGTGCCACTGGAAAGATGAGATGAAATCGCTTGAAAACGATATAAAGAACGTCGGAAACGGAGTTACGGTTTGGAAATGGCAAGCAATTCAAATATGGCCACGTTCTGCTATTTACAGCAAGTAGTCATCTAAATGCAACAAGATGAACATGCTACAACACCCAAACATGGCATAAAAATACATGGCTGGAATCCATTCAAGATGCTTAACAAAAGTCTAGCACTGAGCTACGGCCAATTCATCCATTAACAGGTTCAAACAAGCATGGCAAAAAAAATGCATATGGTAAACAGATTTCAGACTAGATAGCACTCTTCGGAGCAACAAAACTATATGCTACAGGGCCTGAACATGGCAAAGTAAAGCATGGCATGGAGCTACTCAAAGAGCTTAACAAAAGTCCCTTAGTGACCTTGAGCCAAAAGGGATCAGAAAATACAATTGCAAGCATGTGAACATGGCAAAAACATAATCAGTTCTCAGACTTAGTGAAAACTGGAGCATGCTGAAAACAGATATCAAGTAGGCATGTTTACGAGCTCGATGCACTCACTACAAAGCATTTCATGATAATCTAAGCATACACCCATCAATAATACACAAAATACAAGCTAGACATGGCAAGAACAATAACATAGCATGCATGGATCAACTACAACATCAACGGCAAAAACGCTAACAAGTAGACAATCTGCCCAGATTCACGAAATGACAAAAGTAGAGCTCGATTGACTCAAGCTAGGGTGCTCCATAATTGCAAACAAAGACATGGATGGATATAACACTACAAGATTAACAAAACATCCTTACTGATCATCCTCAAAAGAGGCACGAATCACTAGGAAACAACATGAACATATGGCCATAAGAGATAAACAGCTCAAGGACTTGGTGGAAATGCTAAATCCCTGAAATCAGCATTACCAAGTGCCTCACTTTGCAAGCTTGTGCTAGTCACCACACACATCACAAAAATACATGGGTTGTACCTCTGGAAAGATGGCAAAACCCTTAACAAAACATATGTAGAACTCATGGGCATATCATGCACACAATAATCATGGCAAAAATGACAAATATCTAAATGGAGCAGCAGATCTGACAATTAACTCAAGTAGCACTCTTCTAACAGCATTTCGGGCATCAAGATGAGCTCAAATGAAAATGATGCAATGAGATGAAATGATGTACTCTCTGAGATGAACATTTTGATATGCTATATGTCCAAAACAGAGCTACGGATGCAAAGTTACGGCACGATGAACAAGGGCATGTGAACTAGGGTTTCGGGAGAAAGTCAACCAAGTTTTGGATCTGGATCTGGATCTGGCCGGTGCGGATCCCGAGGTTCGTCGGAGTTACTGTTCACCGGAGGAGCTCGTGGCGGCCGGAGCTCGTGGACGTCGCCGGACTTGGCGGATCCGGTCGGAGGAGGACGGGGGCGGCACCGGCGAGGCGATGGCGGGCGGTGGCCGGACCGGGTGAGGCGGCGCGCGGGCGAGTCGCCGGCGACGAGGCAATGCCCGGCGAGGTGGGCCGCGGCGGCGCCGGCCGGCGAGGCGGCTCGGCCGCGGGGAAATAGGAGGCGGGGCTCCCAGGCGCGGGCGCGGGCGGCTCGGGCCGCGGGGGCCTGCCCCGGGCCGAGCGGGCCGGTGCGGTGGGAGACGGCGGCGGCGAACGGCGGCGTGCCACATGGCGGCGAGGAGGCAGATCGGACGTGTCCGGCCGGCGGAATTTTGTCCGGTCGCGAGGAGAGGGAGAGAGTTAGGGTTTCGCTCGTGAATTTCGGAGGGGGTTCTTTATATAGGCATAAAGGGAGCTAGGAGTGTCCAAATGAGGTGCGGTTTTCGGACACGCGATCGTGATCGAACGCTCTAGATGATGGAGAGGTTTTTGGTGGGTTTTGGGCCAAAATGGAGGGGTGTTGGGCTGCAACACACACGAGGCCTTTTCGGTCCCTCGGTTAACCGTTGGAGTATCAAACGAAGTCCAAATGATACAAAACTTGACAGGCGGTCTACCGGTAGTAAACCAAGGCCGCTTGGCAAGTCTCGGTCCAATCTGGAAATGTTTAATCCCACACACAAAAGAAAGGTAGAAATGACCACCGGAGGAAAACGAAGCGCCGGAATGCAAAACGGACAACGGGGAAAATGCTCGGATGCATGAGATGAACACGTATGCAAATGCAATGCACATGATGACATGATATGAGATGCATGACAATGAAAACAACGCACGGAGACAAAAACCCGAACCCGAGAAAATAAAATAACTTAAGGCCGGAAACAGCAAGAGTTGGAATACATATTGGGTAAGTTACATCCGGGGTGTTACAGGGCTAGGGTTACACAGAGTCGGTTACAATGGTAGGAGATCTACATATCCGTATCGCCCAGCTTGCCTTCCACGCCAAGGAAAGTCCCTTCCGGACACGGGACGAAGTCTTCAATCTTGTATCTTCATAGTCCAGGAGTCCGGCCGAAGGTATAGTCCGGCCATCCGGACACCCCCTAATCCAGGACTCCCTCAGTAGCCCCTGAACCAGGCTTCAATGACGACGAGTCCGGCGCACAAATTGTCTTCTGCATTGCAAGGCGGGTTCCTCCTCCAAGTACTTCATAGAAGATTTTGAACACAAAGGTAGTGTCCGGCTCTGCAAAATAAGTTTCCACATATTGCCATAGAGAGAATAATATTTACACAAATCTAATCTGCTGACGTATTCCGTAGCGTGACATCACACCATGGCCAAGTCTTTATTCGAATCGTTTTATTGTCCCACCTCAGCGCGTTTAGCGAGGCGGTTTCCTTGGCACATCTTGTTAAAGTAGAGATCGTGTCCCCTTATTCCGGGATTCTCATCAATACGGGTGTGGGTAACCCAACCGCGCCATTGACTACGGCGCTTGGGAGATAAGCGAGTTTTACCAGGCTGGTGGGGGCGCATAGTCGCGTCCGCCCATATAAAGGGATAAGGATCCACCTTTTCATCCATGCCTTCTTCCTCCTTTGCCTATCCATTTCCGCGCACTCGAGCTCCAGCGCCCAAGTCCGCACACCCCACCTCAACCTTCTCCAGCCACGTCCGGAGCGGGAGGCAAGTGGATGGTCTCCTCCGTCACGGAGGGACACATCAAAAGACTGAGGAAGGCCGGATACTTGTCTAACGACATGGCGCACCGGCTTCCCGAAGAGGGGCAGCTCATCCCCACCCCTAGGCCCCATGAGAGGGTGGTGTTCCTCCCCCATTTCCTCCGCAGATTGGGCTTCCCTCTCTACCCATTTATCCGAAGGATCATGTTCTACTCCGGCCCGGATTTCCACGATCTGGCCCCGAACTTTGTCCTCAACATCTTGGCGTTTATCGTTGTGTGCGAGGCTTTCTTCCGCATCCGCCCCCATTTCGGCCTATGGCTCAAGACTTTCAATGTCAAGCCGAAGGTGGTGCGTGGCACCCAAGCGGAGTGCGGAGGTGCCATGGTGGGAAAGATGCCCAACGTCCTATTGTTCGAGGGCTCCTTCGTGGAGTCCCTAAAGGGGTGGCAGTCGGGGTGGTTTTACATCACCGAGCCGCGCGACCCTGAATGGGTCGCAGCCCCCGAGTTCCGATCCGGACCCCCTACGCGGCTCGCCTCCTGGAAAGAGACGGGCCTGTCGTGGGGTAAAAAAGGAGAGCTGACCGGACTCCAAACATGCGTCCAAACCCTGGTGGACACGAAGCTCAAACTTGTCAACGTAGTCCAGGTTATGCTCATCCGCCGGATCCTCCTGTGTCAACAACGGGCTTTCAACCTGTGGGAGTTCGACCCGGCGCGGCACCGAACTCTGAGCAGGCTCTTTGACACGACGTACGAAGATGCCTGGAAGGTGATTTTCAAGGGCGCCGAGGCCCCCGCATCCGCTACCGAGGATCACGGATTCAGCACGCAGCGTCACGCTCGTGCGGTGAGCTATTTTTACCTTTTACAGGGTATTAGTTTTTCATAGTTTGACTCCATGCGGGATCTAAGCTCCCTTGCCTTTGACAGGATTGGCAGGAGACGTCCGGACAGATCAACTGTCCGGCTCCTTTGCCCGAAGGCCCAGCGGACGCTTGCTTGGCGAAGCTGCTGGTTCCGGCACCCTACATGGTGCCGGAGAAGAAGGCCAAGAAGAAGGCCACGGGGACTCGAAAGAGTGCCCGACGCCAGGAGGTGTCGGATTCATCATCCGACGACTCCAAGGCGCACTCCTCCCATGAAGACGAGGAGGAGGAAGAAGAGACCTCTCCTCCTCCAGCGGGGGGAGGGAAGAAAAGGAAGGCCGCCCCAACCGAGGAGGCCGAAGGGTCCAAGCGGGGGAAGACCCCTCCTCCGGACTACTCCACCAACGCCGACAACGGCGAAGAGGAGTGGCCGCACAAGGCCAAGCCCCTGGCGAGATCGTAAGTATCCAGATACCAGAGTGATTCATAGTATTCCCCCATTGCACAGCTTTTCCTTACGTCAAACATGATTGTGCAGTCCGCCCAAGGCCGGGCTCGACGAGTCGTCGAGCGGCTCCCTGGATTCGTCGGATGTGAATTCGCTTCCGACGGCTTCCTCCCCCCACCCTACGGACGGCGCCGAGGTGGCGTCCCAACAGGTTCCTAGCCAGGAGGAGGTGGTCCTGGAGGCGCCGCAAGGCAACCTCCCGGACTCCAGGCGTAAAGGGGATAGAACCCCCAAGGGCTCCAAGTCCGGCCTTGAGCCGGACACCGTGCCGGAACCTTCAACGGTTCCGGACTCCGGTAGGCAGCCTCCTTCCAAGAGGAGCAAGCCTACCGAGCCGGTGACCTCCGTCCAACCGGAGGCACCGGACAATTTGCTGGAGACGCTTAACGGTGCCTCCATCGACGAGGAGTACCGCACTATTATGAGTGCGGTGATCCAGAAGGTTCAGTCCGCCAAGAGCGGACTGACTGAAGCCTGTGCCAGCCTTCTAACAGGCTTTGAGGTAAGTAAAGAATATGTAAAAATATTACCGCATAGACAGTAGCCCCTGATGCTCTGTTCGGTGTTCGGAAAGAAAAGCCGAATAGAGGATCTAATAACATTCGCAGGAGTCTAACATAATCAAGTCAATATGCGTATGCAGGCTTCGCTGCTGGCCTCCGCCGCACTGACTGCGGAGGTGGATACGCTGAAGCAGAACCTCGAGCGGTCCGAGCAAGAGCTTGGCCTAGCCAAGCAGCAGCTCGAGGAGAAGGAAGGTAAGAAATACCTTATTGAAATATGTGAAAGGTGCAATTGCAAAAAGTGACAGGATTAACGCGGCTATTGTAGGGGCCACAACTGAGGTGGCGACCCTTAAGCAAGCGCTGTCCGAGGCCGAAAAGATGGCGGCCATGGAGCGCACCGAGCGGGAGAAGCATGATGTGCAGGTTGGCGAGGTGCGGCAAGAGCTCCAGGCTCTCATGAAAAAAATATGAGAGTTTGGAGCTTGACTCGAAGACGCGAGAGTCTGAGCTCGCGGCATCCATTGAAGATGCCAAGTCTGCCAAGGCCGAAGCCTAGAAGGCCCTCCAGGAGGTTGAGGCAATAAGAAAGATAGCGGCGGGTAAGGCATTTTTTATGCAAAGCAAGCACGTAAAAGTGAATTACTTGTCACTTACCCGAATCCGGAGCTCTCCAGGAGCATTCGCAGACTTGGCCCGTAGCGTGTCGGATGCCGCCGCCTTCTACCGAGCCGAGGAGGGAAGCTCGACGGAGAAGGTGTTCTGGTCTCAGTATGCTGAGGCCGAACACCTGGTGCCCTTAAGCGACCAGCTGAAACAGCTGGTCGAGCTCCATAAGGTGGCCGAACAGGCCATGAAGGGCCTCATAGTCCGGCTGTGGCCAGGAGAGGCCATGCCTGGGAGCTACTTCGGGCTGGTGAGGCGGCTGGTGGAGGCCTGTCCAAGGCTCGAAGTCATCAAGCGCTCCGTATGCATCGAGGGTGCCCGTAGGGCCCTTGCCCGTGCGAAGGTGTACTGGGGCAAGCTGGATGCTGAGAAGCTTGTGAAGGACGGGCCACCGCCAGGCAAGGAGCATCGCAAGCCCGAGATGTATCATGAGGGTGTTCTGAAGGGTGCCCGCCTTGTGGCGGATGAATGTTCCATGAATGTAATTTTTCAGTGAACTCGCTCATTTTGTCCTGTGCGTTGAAAACTTGTTCATGTGCGCTAAGCAATGCTTTTTGAATTTAAAATATTACCTTCTGTGCGACCGTTTATCAAATTTGAGAGATGGCAAGTCGTCGGCTTCTGCCCCCATGGCACGAGTGCTGGGGTGTTCGGGATAAACATGAGCCTCTTTTTCCCATTCTTGGGTCCTTCGAGGGAGGCGCTCAACACAACGAACAAGGCAATCGGACTATAATGCTTGAACACTCTCACTTAGCCATAGAATTCTATAATTTTAAATTTCGGCGAAGCCCCTAGTGTTTGGAAGACCGAGTTCGGGGCGCTATCCACGCCTAGGCTGGACAAAGCCGACTCCTCGCTCTAAGCGGCATAAGTCTTTAGGGACTCGAAAACCTCTCGAACAGCGACCAGCTCTCGCCTCATCATGACGGTCAGTTTTAGCTTTCTCTACTGAGGTGCTTAGCCCAGCTCAACTGGGGCACAATCGCAGTAGTTCTCCTAGTGCTACCTTAGTCGATATAACGGAATGTAAGGTACCAAAACATAGGAGCCGGGCAAACCCAACTATTGACCCAAAACATGATTCGGAGCCGATGCATATAATGCTATAAGTTCGGGGTGCTGCACTTGTGAAAGTGTTCGGACTTCTCACACCATGTTGTGGGGTACTTAAGCCCCTGGCGTATTGGCCGTACCAAAGTGTACGGGTGCAACATGTCATTAATGAACATATATTCGTAAAAAAGAGGTAATGCAATAATAGACGGAAGCTATGCATTGTTTATTTAAAAAAGCTGCGATCAAAGCAGAACGATACAAATAGTGCGATAAGAAAAAGATGGGACTATCAAATATGTCCTTTCCAGGGGCGAGCTGCGGAATGTTATGCGAAACAGGTATACTGCTTGTTATAGAGACCACCTTAGAGTTCCGTAGTGCGGCGTAGCTTTCTGCTTCCCTGGTTGTATCGTTTGTGCGGCAATTGTATTGCCAGACAAGCCTTCCAAAGAATGGAGTCCTGAAAATAAGAGAAAATTAAGAAATCGGCATCCCCTAGTGCGGTTTAAGCCGCGTTTCGGGCGTGCTGTGATGGTGCCCCTCCCCCTGTGCCCATGGTATTTCCAGAGCGTAGTTATGTACGCGCAACACTGCTTTCGCGAGTTCGCGAGGGCTGGGGTTGGGGCCGCATTGTTACGCTTGCTCTGAACGTGCCGGGCGGTCTTGGTGTAGGTTACTCCTGGCGCGCTTGACGGTGTCCAGACGTTTAATGGCCGGACTAGAGAATTGCCTTGAGAGGCTACTTTGTACTTCCGCTGTGATAGCCGCCGTATGCTCCTCCGTTCAGAGAGAGCGTTTGGTATTTCCATTGATCATGATGAAGCCTCGAGGGCCTGGCATCTTGAGCTTGAGGTATGCGTAGTGCGGCACCGCATTGAACTTGGCAAATGCGGTTCGCCCGAGCAGTGCGTGATAGCCACTGCGGAACGGGACTATGTCGAAGATTAACTCCTCGCTTCAGAAATTGTCCGGAGATCCGAAGACCACTTCAAGTGTAACTGAGCCTGTATAGTTGGCTTCTACACCTGGTATGACGCCTTTAAAGGTCGTTCTAGTGGGTTTAATCCTCGAGGGATCGATGCCCATTTTCCGCACTGTATCCTGATAAAGCAGGTTCAGGCTGCCGCCGCCGTCCATAAACACTCTAGTGAGGTGAAATCCGTCAATAATTGGGTCTAGAACCAATGCGGCGAATCCGCCATGACGGATGCTAGTGGGGTAGTCCCTTCGATCAAAAGTGATCGGGCGGGAAGACCATGGGTTGAACTATGGGGCGATTGGCTCCATCGCGTATACGTCCCTTAGCACACGCTTCCGCTCCCTCTTGGGGACGTGGGTTGCGTATATCATGTTCACTGTCCGCACTTGTGGGGGAAAACCTTTCTGTCCATTGTTGTTCGGCGGCCGGGGCTCCTCCTCATCATCGCTATGCAGCCCCTTGTCTCTGCTTTCGGCATTTAACTTGCCTGCCTGCTTGAACACCCAACAATCCCTGTTGGTGTGATTGGCTGGTTTTTTGGGGTGCCATGTATCTGGCATGAGCGGTCGAGTATTCGGTCCAAACTGGATGGGCCCGGAGTATTTCTTCTGAATGGCTTTTTCCGCTGACCGGGTTTAGAGCCTTTGAATCCGGCATTAACTGCTGTATCCTCAGCATTGTTGCCGTTAATGCAGCGCTTTTGCTTGTTGCGACGCGACCTGCCACTGCTGTCCTTGGTATCCGAATTACCAGGGCTCTTGGTCATGTTATTGATGCGAGCTAGCCAGCTGTCTTCTCCTGCGCAAAAGCGGGTCATAAGTGTCGTGAGGGCTGCCATAGATTTCGGCTTTTCCTGTCCTAGGTGCCGTGCAAGCCACTCGTCGCGGATGTTGTGCTTGAAGGCTGCTAGGGCCTCTGCATCCGGACAGTCGATGATTTGATTTTTCTTGGTTAGGAACCGTGTCCAGAATTGTCTGGCCGATTCCTCTGGCTGCTGAATTATGTGGCTTAGGTCATCGGCGTCTGGTGGTCGCACATAAGTGCCCTGGAAATTGTCAAGGAATGCGGCTTCCAGGTCCTCCCAACAACCAATTGATTCTGCTGGCAAGCTGTTAAGCCAATGCCGAGCTGGTCCTTTAAGCTTGAGTGGGAGGTATTTGATGGCGTGTAGGTCATCACCGCGGGCCATGTGGATATGAAGGAGATAGTCCTTGATCCATACCGCAGGATCTGTTGTGCCATCATATGATTTGATGTTCCCGGGTTTGAAACCCTCGGAGATTTGATGATCCATTACTTCATTTGTAAGCATAGTAGGTGTGCGGCGCCTCTATATTGGGCTATATCACGACGCAGCTCAAATGAGCTTTGTCTACTGTGTTCGGCCCGGCCAGATTTATTGTATCCGGCGTGATGAGTACCGTCTCGTGCCGTGGGGCGCCCACGTGATCCGTAGATCGATCTTATTTGCCTTGCCTTGTCCTCCAATATGTCTCGCAGGTATGGCACATTTTCCCATGCCTTGGTATTTTTTGAGCGGCATTGGGGTGCGGCTTGAGTAGAGGGCCGAGAGGCCTCTCTGTCGCGGCCACGGGGTGGCCGGTCGGCCGCATCATGCGCTGGTGATGTAGGTTTAGGTGCTTCCTCCTCTAATTGGGGTAGCAACCTGCGCTTTGGGTAGCTCTTGGAGGGGCGTTCGAGTTCATACTCTTCGGCCGCAAGGACTTCAGTCCATCTGTTGGCTAGCAAATCTTGATCAGCTCTAAGCTGTTGCTGTTTTTTCTTGAGGCTGCTCGCCGTGGCCATAAGCCTGCGTTTGAAACGCTCTTGTTCGACCGGATCCTCTGGCACGACAAATTCGTCGTCGTCGAGGCTTGACTCGTCTTCGGAGGGAGGCATATAATTATCGTCCTCGACCTCTCTGTCTGCCGCTCTCTCATGAGGGCTGGCTTCTCTATCCTCCTGTGCTGAATCTTGCTGGAGGTGGTTGTCTTCGGCACTGTCTGGGGTGTTATTATCTCCCGTGCCGGAATCACCGTTTTTGTTTTGGCGGGATTTAGAGCGGCGCCGCTGACGCTGGCGCTTAGGCTGCTTCTTGGAGGGGTCATCCTCCGCTGTTCCATCGCCATTGCCTTCTTTTGGGATGTCCACCATGTATATATCATACGACGAGGTGGCTTTCCAGTGCCCTATAGGCACTGGTTCTTGATCGTCTCCTGCATCGGCGTCCATACCGTCGATGTCTTTGGAGTCGAAGTCGAGCATGTCGGTTAAATCATCGACAGTGGCTACGAAGTGGGTGGTGGGTGGGCTTTGAATTTCTTCATCATCCGCATCCCAACCTTGCTGACCATAGTCCGGCCAGGGCTCTCCTGACAAAGAGAGAGACTTTAGTGAATTCAGAATATCGCCGAAGGGCCAGTGATGAAAGATGTCCGCGGCGGTGAACTCCATGATCGACGCCCAATCGGGTTCGATCGGTCGGGGCGCGGAGGGCTCGGAGTCTGGAGAGGAGTCTGGCTCCTTGGAGTCACGGGCTTCGCAGAGAATAGGGCTGGTGTTCGGCTCGATCGCCGTAGAGATTGCAGCCCCCGAGGTGGTGTCTAACCACCCATCCTCGGTTGGTGTGATCGGCTCCAAGCTAGGGGTCGGAGCGGACACAGGTGCGGCCTCCAGGCAACTGTTCGGTGGCAGAGCTAAATCATGCCCATCATGACAGTGCGGCGCGCTCGGCTATGGCTCGAATCCGTCGAAGATCAAGTCTCCGTGGATGTCGATCGTGTAGTTCAAACTTCCAAATCTGACCTGATGGCCAGGGGCGTAGCTTTCGATCTGCTCCAGATGACCAAGCGAATTGGCCCGCAGTGCAAAGCCGCCGAATACGAAGATCTGTCCGGGGAGAAAAGTCTCACCCTGGATCGCATCACTGTTGATGATCGGAGAAGCCATCAGGCCTAAAAGTGACGACACAGAGGAACTCTCAATGAAAGCACCAATGTCGGTGTCAAAACCGGCGGATCTCGGGTAGGGGGTCCCGAACTGTGCGTCTAGGCCGGATGGTAACAGGAGGCAGGGGCCACAATGTTTTACCCAGGTTCGAGCCCTCTTGATGGAGGTAAAACCCTACGTCCTGCTTGATTAATATTGATGATATGGGTAGTACAAGAGTAGATCTACCACGAGATCACAGAGGCTAAACCCTAGAAGCTAGCATATGGTATGATTGTTGTTCGTCCTACGAACTAAAACTCTCCAGTTTATATAGACACCGGAGAGGGCTAGGGTTACACAGAGTCGGTTACAATGGTAGGAGATCTACATATTCGTATCACCAAGCTTGCCTTCCATGCCAAGGAAAGTCCCTTTCGGACACGGGACGAAGTCTTCAATCTTGTATCTTCATAGTCCAGGAGTCCGGCCGAAGGTATAGTCCGGCCATCCGGACACCCCCTAATCCAGGACTCCCTCAGATCCCATCTCAGATTTCATGGCCTCTAGCCATTTCGCGGAATCTGGGCTCATCATCGCTTCCTCATAGTTCATAGGTTCACCATGTTTTAGTAACATTACTTCTAGAATAGGATTACCGTACCACTCTGGTGCGGACCGTACTCTGGTTGACCTACGAGGTTCGGTAGTAATTTGATATCAAGTTTCATGATCATCATCATTAGCTTCCTAACTAATTGGTGTAGGAATCACTGGAACTGATTTCTGTGATGAACTACTTTCCAATTTGGGAGAAGGTACAATTACCTCATCAAGTTCTACATTCCTCCCACTCACTTCTTTCGAGAGAAACTTCTTCTCTAGAAAGGATCCATTCTTAGCAATGAATATCTTGCCTTCGGATCCGTGATAGAAGTTGTACCCAGCAATTTCCTTTGGGTATCTTATGAAGACGCATTTCTCCAATTTGGGTTCGAGCTTATCAGGTTGAAACTTTTTCACATAAGCATCCCAGCCCCAAACTTTAAGAAACGACAACTTAGGTTTCTTGCTAAACCACAGTTCATATGGTGTCATCTCAACGGATTTAGATGGTGCCCTATTTAACGTGAATGCAGCTGTCTCTAATGCATAACCCCAAAATGATAGTGGTAAATCGGTAAGAGACATCATAGATCGCACCATATCCAATAAAGTACGGTTACGATGTTCGGACACACCATTATGCTGTGGTGTTCCAGGTGGTGTGAGTTGTGAAATTTATTCCACATTGTTTTAGATGAAGGCCAAACTCATAACTCAAATATTCACCTCCACGATCAGATCATAGAAATTTTTATTTTCTTGTCACGATGATTTCCACTTCACTCTGAAATTCTTTGCACTTTTCAAATGTTTCAGACTTGTGTTTCATTAAGTAGATATACCCATATCTGCTCAAATCATCTATGAAGTTCAGAAAATAATGATACCCGCCGCGAGCCTCAACACTCATCGGACCGCATACATTGCTATGTATTATTTCCAATAAGTCAGTGGCTCGCTCCATTGTTCCAGAGAACAGAGTCTTAGTCATCTTGCCCATGAGGCATGGTTCGCAAGCATCAAATGATTCATAATCAAGTGATTCCAAAAGTCCATTCGCATGGAGTTTGTTCATGCGCTTTACACCAATATGACCTAAACGGCAGTGACACTAGTATGTTGCACAATCATTATCAACTTTGCATCTTTTGGCATCAATATTATGAATGTGCATCAATATTATGAATGTGTATCACTACGATCGAGATTCAATAAACCATTCACCTTGGGTGTATCACCACAGAAGGCTTTATTCATGTAAACAGAATAATAATTATTCTTTGACATAAATGAATAACCATATTGCAATAAACATGATCCAATCATATTATGCTCAACGCAAACACCAAATAACATTTATTTTAGGTTCAACACTAAGCCCGAAGGTAAAGGGAGTGTGCGATGGTGATCTTATCAACCTTGGAATCACTTCCAACACACATTGTCACCTCGCCCTCAACTAGTCTCTGTTCATTTTGTAACTCCTTTTTCAAGTTACAGATCATAGAAACTGAACCAGTATCAAATACACAGGGGCTACTATGAACACTAGTAAAGTACACATCAATAACATGTATATCATATATACTTTTGTTCACTTTGCCATCCTTCTTATCCGCCAAGTATTTGGGGCAGTTCTGCTTCCAGTGACCATTTCCTTTGCAGTAGAAGCACTTAGTTTCAGGCTTGGATCTAGCTTTGGGCTTCTTCATGGCAGTAGCAACTTGCTTGCCATTCTTCTTGAAGTTCCCTTTCTTTCTCTTGCCCTTTTACTTGAAACTAGTGGTCTTGTTAAATGATACGTCCATTTTGCATCATGTTTCCTTGCTGTTATTTATAATGTTTTTACCCATAATAATGCCTTTTGGAGTAATTATAATGCCTTTTCTCCCATAATTTACAAGGAACACACCAAGAGGGAGAATTTCAGCAGCTGGAAATCTGGACCTGGAAAAGCCACGTCAGGCCACCTATTCTGCACAACTCCAAATGGTTGAAACTTTACAGAGATTTTTTATGGAATATATAAGAAATATTGGAGCCAATAAGTACCAGAGGGGGCACCCAGGTGGGTACGACCCACCTGGGCGCGCCCTGGTGGGTTGTGCCCTCCTTGGCCCACCTCTGGTGCCCATCTTCTGGTATATAAGTGGCTTTGACCTAGAAAAAATAACAATAATACTTTCGGGATGGATCGCCGCCACCTCGAGGCGGAACTTGGGCAGGAGCACTTTTGCCCTCCGGCGGAGCGATTCCGCCGGGGGAACTTCCCTCCCGGAGGGGGAAATCATCGTCATCATCATCACCAACAACTCTCCCATCTTGGGGAGGGAAATCTCCATCAACATCTTCACCAGCACCATCTCATCTCAAACCCTAGTTCATCTCCTATATTCAATCTTGTTACCGGAACTATAGATTGTTGCTAGAAGGTGACTAGTAGTGTTGATTACATCTTGTAGTTGATTACTATATGGTTTATTTGGTGGAAGATTATATGTTCAGATCCATTATGCATATTAACGCCCCTCTAATCATGAGCATGTTTGTTGATTGTGAGTAGTTACTTTTGTTCTTGAGGTCATGGGATAAATCATGTTGCAAGTAATCATCTGAATTTGATATGCGTTCGATATTTTGATAGTATGTATGTTGTGATTCCCTTAGTGGTGTCATGTGAACGCCAACTACATGACACTTCACCATATTTGGGACTAAGGAATGCATTTGGAGTAGTAAATATATAGTGGGTTGCGAGAGTGATAGGAACTTAAACCCTAGTTTATGCACTATTCCGTAAAGGACCGATTGGATCCTAGAATTTAATGCTATGGTTAGGATTTATCCTTAATACTTTTCTCGTAGTTGCGGATGCTTGCGGGAGGGTTAATCATAAGTAGGGGGTTTGTTCAAGTAAGAATAGCACCTAAGCACCGGTCCACCCACATATCAAATTATCAAAGTAGCGAACACAAATCAAACCAATATGATGAAAGTGACTAGATGAAATTCCCGTGTACCCTCGAGAACACACTTATCATAAGAGACCGTTTCGTCCTGTCCTTTGCCTCAAAAGGATTGGGTTACCTTGCTGCATACTTGTTGCAATTATCATTACTTGCTCGTTACAGATTATCTTACTACCAAACTACTCGCTACTTATAATTTCAGGACTTGCAGACACTACCTTACTGAAAACTACTTGTCATTTCCTTCCGCTCCTCGTTGGGTTTGACACTCTTACTTATTGAAAAGAGCTGCAATTGATCCCCTATACTTTTAGGTCATCTAGGCTATTTTCTGGTGCCGTTGTCGGGGAGTGAAGCGCCTTTGGTAAGTGGAATTCGGTAAGGAAACATTTATATAGTGTGCTGAAATTTATTGTCACTTGTCACTATGGAAAACAATCCTTTGCGGGGTATGTTCGGGGTATCTTCACCTCGATCGGAACCACAATTAATTGCCCCTCAACCTACAACACCTACTAAAAATATTGAATATGAAATTTCTTCGGGTATGATAGAACAACTGCTAGCTAATCCTTATGCAAGAGATGGAACAGAACATCCTAATATGCACTTGATACATGTGGAACAAATTTGTGGATTGTTTAAGCTTGTAGGTTTACCCAGGGATGAAGTTATGAAAAAAGTTTTCCCTTTATCTTTGAAGGTAAAAGCATTGGCATGGTATAGGCTATGCAATGATATTGGATCATGGAATTGGAATCGTTTGAAATTGGAGTTTCACCAAAAACTTTATGCTATGCATCTAGTTCATCGTGATCGGAACTATATATATATATATATAATTTTTGGCCTCGTGAAGGAGAAAGTATCGCTCTAGCTTGGGGGAGGCTTAAGTCAATGTTATATTCATGCTCCAATCATGAGTTCTCAAGAGAAATTATTATTCAGAATTTTTATGCTCGGCTTTCTCGCAATGATCAAACCATGCTGGATACTTCTTGTGCTGGTTCTTTTATGAAGAAGACTATTGAATTTCGATGGGATGTTTTGGACAGAATTAAACGCAACTCTGAAGATTGGGAACTAGATGAAGGTAAAGAGTCAGGTATAAATCTTAAGTATGATTGTGTGAAATCTTTTATGGATACCAATGCTTTTCAAAAGTTTAGCACTAAATATGGACTTGACTATGAGATAGTAGCCTCCTTTTGTGACTCTTTTGCTACTCATGTTGAACTCCCTAAAGAGAAGTGGATTAGATATCAACCACCTATTAAAGAAGAAATTAAAGAACCGGTATCAGTTAAAGAAGAAACTGTACTCTATAATGTTGATCCAGTTGTTCCTACTGCTTATTTTGAGAAACCTCCTTTTATTGTTAGGATAAAGGAGCATGCTAAAGTTTCAATTGTGGTTAACAAAAGCTCTGTTAGAACACCTAAACCAGATGAACAAATTAGAGTTGAACCTAATATTGCTATAGTTAAAGATCTCTTGGAAGAAGATGTGGATAGGCATGTTATCTACTTTTGTGAAGAAGCCGCTAGAATTGCTAAACCTGATGGAAAAGATAAACATAGACCTGTTGTTGGCATGCCTATCATTTCAGTTAAAATAGGAGATCACTGTTATTATGGTTTATGTGATATGGGTTCTAGTGTGAGTGCTATTCCTCACAAGTTATATCAAGAAACTAGGGAGGAAATAGCACCTGTTGAGATAGAAGACATAGAGGTTACTATTAAACTTGCAAATAGAGACACTATATCACCAGTTGGGATTGTCAGAGATATTGAAGTCTTGTGTGGGAAAACAAAATATCCTATCAATTTTCTTGTTCTTGGTTGTAACACCCCCAGTGTCATGCTACAGTAATCCCCTGTTAATGATGCCATGTCATCACATTACTGTTGCTAATCTTCACTTGATCCAAATCACCTTTCAAATTCAAATCCAACCTAAAGTAAAAAAAATCACATTTGTCAGACATGAAATAAAAAATGTTCATCTTGTGGCAAATAATCATTTGTTAATATTGGTGGTGGACCAACATTTTTGCAAGATGTTTAAATGGCCTAAACCAATTAAAGCAGTGGCTAAAGCAACAGATTAAATGGCTTTTTAATTTATAAAAATTCCTACTTTTTCAACAGCCTCACAATTCTTTTTGTGGCTTTGCACAATAATTCTGTGGAATTGTTTTAGCCAGTGGCATAATTTTGCTAAGTCATTAGTGGCTAAAAGAAAAGGCAGAAGCTGCTGGAGAAGAAAAATAAAAAGAAAAAGGAAAAGAAAAGAAGAAGGAGAAGCCCCCTGCCTCCATGGGCCTTAGCCCATTGCGCTGACCGGCCCACCTAACCCCCTCTCCCCCTGGACCTCAACCAGCCTGGCCAGCCCAGCTCCCCGCACCGCGCCTCCCTCCTGTTCCACCGACCTGGTGCGTGCCCCGAGCGCCCCTCACCGCACCCGCTCGCCGGTGACGAGGAGGATAAGGCCTCCACGCCCCCGGCTCCTCGGTCCCTTCTCCCACACCCCCTCGTCCTCTCTGACTCTCCCTCTCCCTCCCAGATCCACTCCCCTCTCCCCTTTGCTCGCGCTCGCCCTTTTCTCCCCACTGCCCGAGCGCGTCCGCAGCCGTCGCCGCGTCGACCCCGTGGCCACCGTCATCGCCCCGCATCTCCGTCATGCCATAGGCGTCCGCCGCCCCCCTCCACGTCGACCGGTGCCCGCCGTTGGAGCCGGAAGGCACCACAGCGCAGGATCCACCCCGTCTTCCTCTTCGGGATGCTCGAGCTCGCCGTCGTCGATTCGCTCCGCCGAGCCTCCCCCGAGCCCACGATTGCACACCTGCAGGCTCCCGGTGAGCCTCTGCTTCCTTCCCCCTTCCTGCGACACCCCCATTCGCCCGTAGCCATGCTCGCCGCCCTGGACCGAGCTCAGCTCTGCGGTACGCCTCACCGTCGTGGCCACCGTGGCCCGAGCTCGCGTCCGAGCTCGTAGTCGAGCTCCTGGGGCTCGTAGGAGCCCAATGCCGCTCTCCGCCTCGCTTGCCGTGCCCCGTAGCACCGAAACCACCTTTGCCCGAAGTCCGGTGCCGCTCGCGGTGGTCGCCATCGACGTTCCCGGTCGCCTCAGCCGCTCCCACCGATGCCGTTCGACACGGCTTCGTCTTCATGTTCGAACGCGACCAGCCGCGGTCATTTTGGAACCCCGTAGCACGATCCCCGTCCGCGCCCAAACTACCGTCCGCCGCGCTCGTCACCGGCGTTGGTTCCGGCCATCCCCGCGCGTTCCGACGACGTAGATAGACGCGGCGGGCTCTCCCCGTTCGAACGCGCCCGCCCGCGCCCGTGTAGACCCCCTGTAGACGAAACCCTACGACAACCGAACTCGCCGGGCCTCGGCGTCCGCCCGATGCCGTCGCCGGCAACCATTCCGGCCACCCCCTCCGTCGTGCTCCCCTCCATCGGACGCGACGCGAAGTGGCCGTTCCATAGAGCCTGGCCGCGCCCGTTTTGGGCCACCTTGGCGAAACCCCGAGGCTCGCCGGCGCCCTTCGCCGCGTTTTGGCTCGCCAGGGCAACTCCGGCGCCGCCCGCCGATGTGGCTAGGCGGGCCCCACCCTTGGGTCACTGCCAGTGGGCCATGGGGGCCCCGTTGACTGGGTTGACCCAGTCAACATGCTGACTGGGCAGACCAGTGGCGCTGACATGCGGGCCCCACCGTGTAACTAAACTAGTTAAAACATTTTTATAAATAAAAAATTTAGTTAACCTAATCAGTCACTGACATGTGGGGCCCTACTGCTAATTAACTCTATTTAATTAAAATAACCCACTATTACCCCTCTATGTATGACATGTGGGACCCACTGGTCAGTTTGACCTGGTTAGCAGTCCTGTTGACTGCTGATGTTATCAACATGTCATGCTGACGTCATATTTCCTTATCTGTCAATTTAAATAATTTCTGGAAATGCTTTAATCTTTAGAAATTCGTAGAAATTAAACCGTAGCTCGGATCGAAAAACTTTATACATGAAAGTTGCTCAGAAAAATCGAAAGAATCCGAATACGCGGCCTGTTTGCCTGTCAGATGCCTCTAACTATCTGAACATGGAACATTCCCCCTCTGGTCATTTGTTTGACACGGGTCTGGAATCGGGAAAACATTCCCGGTTGAATTCCCCCTTGACCTATATCGTGTAGCCTTACGTTAGGTCACACCCGGCACAACATATTGCCATGTTATGCTTTATGATGCTTTGTTTGCTTTTTATTTATTGTTTCTTCCCTCTCTTCTCTCCGATAGACCCCGAGACCGATGTTGATGCCCGTGTGATCGACTACGTCGGCGACGAGACTTCTTCCTGTTCAACAGAGCTTCCAGGCAAGCAAACCCCCTTGAGCATTCCGATACCCCCCTTGATATGTGTTCGATATTTTGATAGTATGTATGTCATGATTCCCTCAGTGGTGTCATGTGAACGTTGACTACCTGACACTTCACCATATTTGGGCCAAAGGGAATGCATTGTGGAGTAGTAAATAGATGGTGGGTTGCGAGAGTGACAGAAACTTAAACCCCGGTTTATGCACTATTCTGTAAGGGACCGATTGGATCTTAGAATTTAATGCTATGATTAGGATTTATCCTTAATACTTTTCTCGTAGTTGCGGATGCTTGCGGGAGGGTTAATCATAAGTAGGAGGTTTGTTCAAGTAAGAACAGCACCTAAGCACCGGTCCACCCACATATCAAATTATCAAAGTAGCGAACACAAATCAAACCAATATGATGAAAGTGAGTAGATGAAATTCCCCTGAACCCTCAAGAACACTTTGCTTATCATAAGAGACTGTTTCGGCCTGTCCTTTGCCTCAAAAGGATTGGGCTACCTTGCTGCATACTTGTTGCAATTATCGTTACTTGCTCATTACAGATTATCTTACTACCAAACTACTTGCTACTTACAATTTCAGCACTTGCAGACACTACCTTACTGAAAACTACTTGTCATTTCCTTCCGCTCCTCATTGGGTTCGACACTCTTACTTATCGAAAAGAGCTACAATTGATCCCCTATACTTGTGGGTCATCATTAACCATCAACACTTGATGCTTTTCTTGATTTCTACCTTCGCCGATTTCAGCATCGTGAAGAGCTCAGGGAATCATTTTCGTCATCCCTTGCATATGATAGTTCATCATGAAGTTCTAGTAACTTGGTGGTAGTGACTAGAGAACTCTGTCAATCACTATCTTATCTGGAAGATTAACTCCCACTTGATTCAAGCGATTGTAGTACTTAGACATTCTGAGCACATGCTCACTGGTTGAGCTATTCTCCTCCATCTTGTAGGCAAAATACTTGTCAGAGGTCTCATACCTCTCAACTCGGGCATGAGTCTGAAATACCAATTTCAGCTCTTGGAACATCTTATATGCTCCGTGGCTTTCAAAACGTTTTTGAAGTCCCGGTTCTAAGCTGTAAAGCATGGCGCACTAAACTATCAAGTAGTTATCATACTGAGCTTTTCAAACGTTCATAACGTTTGCATTTGCTCCTGCAATAGGTCCGTCACCTAGCGGTGCACCCAGGACATAATTCTTCTGTGCAACAATGAGGATAATCGTCAGATCATGGATCCAGTCTGCATCATTGCTACTATCATCTTTCAACTTATTTTTCTCTAGGAACATATCAAAAGTAAACGGGGAGCTATAACGTAAGCTATTGATCTACAACATAATTTGCAAATACTATCAGGACTAAGTTCATGATAAATTAAAGTTCAATTAATCATATTACTTAAGAACTCCCACTTAGATAGACATCTCTTTAGTCATCTAAATAATCACGTGATCCATATCAACTAAACCATGTCCGATCATCACGTGAGATGGAGTAGTTTTCAATGGTGAACATCACTATGTTGATCATATCTACTATATGATTCACGTTCGACCTTTCGGTCTCAGTGTTCCAAGGCTATATCTGCATATGCTAGACTCGTCAAGTTTAACCCAAGTATTCTGCGTGTGCAAAACTGGCTTGCACCCGTTGTATGTGAACGTAGAGCTTATCACACCCAATCATTCTTGGGGAACATAGTAATAATTCAAAATTTTCCTACGTGTCACCAAGATCAATCTAGGAGATGCTAGGAATGAGAGAGAGGGAGGGAGTGCATCTTCATACCCTTGAAGATCGCTAAGCGGAAGCGTTACAAGAACGCTATTGATGGAGTCGTACTCACGGTGATTCAAATCGCGGCAACCCTAGCCCGTCTCCCACGCTCCCTCTCTTCCTCCCGATACCGCCGCCACACACGCACCCGCATCATTGGATCCTCATCTCTCCCTTCTCACACTGCAGCCCTCTCCCGATCCACCCTCTGCTCGATCCCCACAGCCCTCCTCGCTCGATCTTGAGCGCCCCAGTGCCGCACCTCGCCGCCGCTTGCTCCGGCGACCAGCACCAACAAGCACGACGCCTTGCGCCGCTCCTCTCCCTCGCATCCTCGCCATGGTCCTGCACGCTGCCCGGCACCCTCGTCGCCGAAAATCGCGAGGCCGCAGCCTCCTCCTCGTCCAGTGATGCTGCCCGATGCGCGACCTCCGCCGCCCCTACTTTCGTCGAGCTCTGTGGCTTCACCACCATCTCCAGCCGCTCTCGCCTACAGCACCCTCAACCTGCGACCGTCCTCGACCTCGCCTCGTGCACGACGTCGACCACCTCCTCTGCTCCAGGTGTGGACACCTCTTGCTCGAGACCCCACCTTCGGCCTTGCCATGGCTCCCCTGCACCAGCTGCGTCTGTCAAGGACGTTGCCCCGCTGCCTTCTCTTGTCGAGACCGAGACCCCGTGAGCGTCAAGTTCTTTCACGACACCCACACCCGAACGACTACAGGCCGGGACGCCAAGTCCCACTTCGACAAGTGTACCTCTACTTCGGATTCGCCAAGTACCACTACGCCCGGAGACCATGAATCCGTGAGGTTCCACTACCGTCGCCGTGGATCCGACAAGTTCGCGAGTACGACTACTTCCCACGACGACCTTGTACAACTACCGTCGCAAGAACCGAGACCGGCAAGTCCGAAGAACAAAGTACCATGACGCCAAGTACCCCTTCGGATCGTCAAGGTGGATCGCGAACATTGACGAGGTTCCGATAAGACCGTCGACGTGTACGGCTACAATGTGAACGTGTACCCGACGACCCCGGAGACCTATGTTGCGCCAAGTACCCGTCCGTCGAACCTCGAAGACCCGTGGATGTCAAGTTCCTTGTTTTGACCCCGAACACCTACGGAGTGTGAACACCTACGAAGAGAGAATGACTACCTCCACTACGAACGTGGCGAGAATGTCTACTTCCACTACGAACTTGATCTGTTCTGAAAAGTCACGCCTAGAAGGTATAACCCCGAGACGATGCCCGTGAACGAATGATTGCTTGTTGTATGAGATGCACCCTTTGTCTGCACCATGTCCGTAGTGTCTCCCGCTTCCATGCCATCCACTCATGGGACACCCGTTATCCGGGATCACCCCACCATCTTTTGCACGCTCCCTCCACACTTCCTTTTGCACCGGCATCTCAATCGATTTACCGGAACCGGAATGTTGCAGTGGCACCATTTCCATTGTTGTTGCCATGGCACCCTTTCGTTTCCGCCACGGTGACAAATGCTTCATAATATGCTCTTGTTAACATTTTTCTTAAAACTGCATAAAACTTGCACATGTCATTCGCATCATGATAATAACATTTAAATGTTTAAAATTGTTGTTGCACCAAATTGATAATTGCATATGGGGATTTACCGGAATTGTTGTTTGTTCCGGCCTCATTTAAACTTGTTTAGATAGAGGTTTTACTTTTGCTTCTTCTCTTGCCATGTTTAACAACATTTAATATTGTTGGGTACCTAAACGGGAGAGAACTAAATAAATTCTGTGGTGTTTCTTCAATATGCAACTCGTTGCATATTGAGCTCCACCTAACTTGTAGTTTTGCTTGTGCACTTTGCCATGCCATGCCCTCATTAAACCAGACATGCATCATACTTGGTTGTGCATCATGCCATGATTATGTGTTGGTTGTTTATTATGTTGTTTGCTTCTCTCCGGGTTGCTTCTCGCGTTAACTTCGGTTTCGTTCCGGAGTTGTGAGGATCCGTTCGACTACGTCCGTTTGTCTTCTTCATGGACTCCTTTTTCTTCCTTGCGGGATCTCAAGCAAGATGACCATACCCTCGAAATCACTTCTATCTTTGCTTGCTAGTTGCTCGCTCTTTTGCTATGCCGCGATACCTACCACTTGCTATATCATGCCTCCCATATTACCATGACAAGCCTCTAACCCACCTTGTCCTAGCAAACCGTTGTTTGGCTATGTTACCGCTTTGCTCAGCCCCTCTTATAGCGTTGCTAGTTGTAGGTGAAGCTGAAGTTTGTTCCATGTTGGAACATGGATATGTTGGGATATCACAATATATTTTATTTACTTTAATGCATCTATATACTTGGTAAAGGGTGGAAGGCTCGGCCTTATGCCTGGTGTTTTGTTCCACTCTTGCCGCCCTAGTTTCCGTCATACCGGTGTTATGTTCCTTGATTTTGTGTTCCTTACGCGGTTGGGTTATAATGGGAACCCCTTGATAGTTCGCCTTGAATAAAACTCCTCCAGCAAGGCCCAACCTTGGTTTTACCATTTACCACCTAGCCTTTTCCCCTTGGGTTTCCGGAGCTCGAGGATCATCTTTATTTTAACCCCCCGGGCCAGTGCTCCTCTGAGTGTTGGTCCAACCTGTCAGCCGCCGGTGGCCACCAGGGGCAACTCTGGGTTGGCCTACCGGAAGTTTGGACAATCCAGTGTGCCCTGAGAACGAGATATGTGCAGCTCCTATCGGGATTTGTCGGCACATTCGGGTGGCTTTGCTGGTCTTGTTTTACCATTGTCGAAATGTCTTGTAACCGGGATTCCGAGTCTGATCGGGTCGTCCTGGGAGAAGGAATATCCTTCGTTGACCGTGACAGCTTGTGATGGACTAAGTTGGGACACCCCTGCGGGGTTTGAACTTTCGAAAGCCGTGCCCATGGTTATGGGTAGATGGAAATTTGTTAATGTCCGGCTGTAGAGAACTTGACACTTAACTTAATTAAAATGCATCAACCGCATGTGTAGTCGTGATGGTCTCTTTTCGGCGGAGTTCGGGAAGTGAACATGGTTTTGGAGTTATGTTTGAACGTAAGTAGTTTCAGGATCACTTCTTGATCATTTCTAGTTTCACGACCGTTGCATTGCTTCTCTTCTCGCTCTAGTTTCACGACCGTTGCTAGTGCTTGCTACAGCTCCACCTCACTACCTTTTCCTACCCATAAGCTTAAATAGTCTTGATCTCGCGGGTGTGAGATTGCTGAGTCCCCGTGACTCATAGATTACTTTCAAAACCAGTTGCAGGTGCCGATGGTGTCAGTGCAGTTGACGCAACCCAGCTCAAGGAGGAGCTCGATGAAGATCGTGTTCGTTGTGTTGTTTCGTTTCCAGTTGATCAGTAGTGGAGCTCAGTTGGGGCGATCGGGGACCTAGCAATAGGGGGGTCTTTCTTTATTTGGTTCTGTAGTCGGACCTTGATTGTATTTTGGATGATGTAATGCTATATTTATGTATTGTGTGAAGTGGCGATTGTAAGCCAACTCTTTATCCCTTTCTTATTCAATACATGGGATGTGTAAAGATTACCCCTCTTGCGACATGCCTACTATGCGGTTATGCCTCTAAGTCGTGCTCCGACACGTGGGAGATATAGCCGCATCGTGGGTGTTACATGCCCTCCCACCCCCCTCTATTTATAGGGTGAAGGGAGAGGGGGCCGGTCCCCCCTAGATGCATCTAGAGGGGAGCAGCGGCCAAGGGGGAGGCTTGCCCCCCAAGCAAGGTGGGAGGCGCCCCCCTCCCCTAGGGTTTCCAACCCTAGGCGCCTTGGGCCCTTGGGGGGGGCACACCAGCCCACTAGGGGGCTGGTTCCCTCCCGTATTCAGCCCACTAAGTCCCCCGGGGCAGGTGGCCCCACCCGATGGACCCCCGAACACCTTTCGGTGGTCCCGGTACAATACCGATAACCCCAAAACTATTCCGGCGACTAAAACTGGAGTTCCCATATATAAATCTTCACCTCTGGACCATTCCGGAACTCATCGTGACGTACGGGATCTCATCCGGGACTTCGAACAACCTTCGGTAACCACATACTATTTCCCATAACAACTCTAGCGTCACCGAACCTTAAGTTTGTAGACCCGACGGGTTCGGGAACCATGCAGACATGGCCGAGACATCTCTCCGGCCAATAACAAACAACGAGATCTGGATACCCATGTTGGCTCCCACATGTTCCACGATGATCTCATCGGATGAACCACGATGTTGGGGATTCAATCAATCCTGTATACAATTCCCTTTTTCCATCGGTATGTTACTTGCCCGAGATTCGATCATCGGTATCCCCATACCTTGTTCAATCTCGTTACCGGCAAGTCTCTTTACTCGTTCCGTAACGCAGGATCCCGTGGCTAACTCCTTAGTCACATTGATCTCATTATGATGATGCATTACCGAGTGGGCCTGAGATACCTCTCCGTCATACGGAGTGACATATCCCAGTCTCGATTCGTGCCAACCCAATAGACACTTTTGGAGATACCTTTAGTGCACCTTTATAGTCACCCAGCTACGTTGTGACGTTTGATGCAGCCAAAGCACTCCTACGGTATCCGGGAGTTGCACAATCTCATGGTCTAAGGAAACGATACTTGACATTAGAAAAGCTCTAGCAAATGAACTACACGATCTTGTGCTATGCTTAGGATTGGGTCTTGTCCATCACATCATTCTCCTAATGATGTGATCATGTTATCAACGACATCCAATGTCCATGGTTAGGAAACCACAACCATCTATTGATCAACGAGCTAGTCAAATAGAGGCTCACTAGGGACACGTTGTGATCTATGTATTCACACATGTATTACGGTTTCCGGTTAATACAATTATAGCATGAACAATAGACAATTATCATGAACAAGGAAATATAATAATAACCACTTTATTATTGCCTCTAGGGCATATTTACAACAGTCTCCCACTTGCACTAGAGTCAATAATCTATTTACATTGTGATGAATCGAACACCCACTGAGTTCTGGTGTTGATCATGTTTTGCTTGTGGAAGAGGTTTAGTCAACGGAACTGCGACATTCAGATCCGTATGCACTTTACAAATATCTATGTCTCCATCTTGAATATATTCACGAATGGAGTTGAAGCGACTCTTGATATGCCTGGTCTTCTTGTGAAACCTGGGCTCCTTGGCAAGGGCAATAGCTCCAGTGTTGTCACAGAAGAGAGTCATCAGGCCCGACGCATTGGTAATAACTCCTAGGTTGGTGATGAACTCCTTCATCCAGACTGCTTCCTGTGCTGCCTCCGAGGCAGCTATGTACTCCGCTTCACATGTAGATCCCGCCACGACACTTTGCTTGCAACTGCACCAGTTGAATGCCCCACCATTCAAAATATACACATATCCGGTTTGTGACTTGGAGTCGTCCAGATCTGTGTCGAAGCTAGCATCGACGTAGCCCTTTATGATGAGCTCTTCGTCACCTCCATAAACGAGAAACATATCCTTAGTCCTTTTCAGGTACTTCAGGATATTCTTGACCGCTGTCCAGTGTTCCATACCGGGATCACTTTGGTACCTCCCTACCAAACTTACGGCAAGGTTCACATCAGGTCTGGTACACAACATGGCATACATAATAGAGCATATGGCTGAGGCATAGGGGATGCCACTCATCTTTTCTCTATCTTCTGCCGAGGTCGGGCATTGAGCCGTGCTCAATCTCACACCTTGCAACACAGGCAAGAATCCCTTCTTGGAATGATCCATATTGAACTTCTTCAATATCTTGTCAAGGTACGTGCTTTGCGAAAGACCAATGATGCGTCTTGATCTATCTCTATAGATCTTGATGCCTAATACGTAAGCAGCTTCTCCAAGGTCCTTCATTGAAAAACACTTATTCAACTAGGCCTTTGTCGGATGTGGGGTTCCGGCAAACCCTTAAGGTTCGAACACTGGGGTGCGCGCGAAGTCTTTCCTTCCCATCAATCGACGCCCTAGCTCACTAAGATCTCGCGGACGAACTCGACGAACTCGCAACACAGAAAGACACAAGATTTATACTGGTTCGGGCCACCGTTGTGGTGTAATACCCTACTCCAGTGTGGTGGTGGTGGATTGCCTCTTGGGCTGATGATGAACAGTACAAGGGAAGAACAGCCTCCTGAGGTTGAGGTGTTCTTGAGCTCGGTGAGCTTGTGTATGTGTGTGGGTGGTCTGAATGATCCCCCTCTAAGGTGGTGGCTAGTCCTATTTATACTGGCCCTGGTCCTCTTCCCAAATATCGAGCGGGAAGGGAGCCAACAATGGCGCACTAATTCGAAGGGGGACAACTAGTACAAGCTATCCTGACAAAAGTGGTCTTCGCCTGCCAAAGGCTCTGGTGGTGACGCCGTCTTGGGCTCCACGATGACCTCCGTCTTGCCGTCCTCCTGGTCTTGGTCTCATTGCACCAATATAGCAACCTTTGCCTGATGCCTCGATACTCTTCGCCTGCGCTAGCCTCCTTAGCACCAAAGAGGAAACAAGGACGCTGCGCGCGCTGGCGCCCGCTTGGTGCCGTGCGTCATGGCTCACGTCACGAGGGTCTCATGAGGTTTGCCCCGCCTTGATATCTCTGCTCCTCGTGAGCCTGCCTAGCTAGGCTACACCCGAGGAGGTCTTGTGTCGTCAGCCTCGCGAGGCTTGGACCCTCGCGAGGGTCTTGGGTGCTTTGTTGGTGATGATGGGCCGTACGGCCTGCTGGCTCAGCCACGCCGTGGGCCGCAGGCAGGCAAGTCTGGGGACCCCCGTTCCCAGAACACCGACAGTAACTGAGGGAGTCCTGGATTAGGGGGTCTCCGGACAGCCAGACTATATCCTTTGGCCGGACTGTTGGACTATGAAGATACATGATTGAAGACTTTGTCCCGTGTCTGGATGGGACTTTCCTTGGCATGGAAGGCAAGCTTGGAAATACGGATATGTAGATCTCCTCCCTTGTAACCGACTTTGTGTAACCCTAGCCCCCTCCGGTGTCTATATAAGCCGGAGGGTTTAGTCCGTAGGACAATAACAATCATACCATAGGCTAGCTTCTAGGGTTTTAGCCTCTACGATCTCGTGGTAGATCAACTCTTGTAATACTCATATCATCAAGAACAATCAAGAAAGACGTAGGGTATTACCTCCATCAAGAGGGCCCAAACCTGGGTAAACATCGTGTCCCCTGCCTCCTGTTACCATCCGCCTTAGACGCACAGTTCGGGACCCCCTACCCGAGATCCGCCGGTTTTGACACCGACATTGGTGCTTTCATTGAGAGTTCCACTATGCCGTCACCATAAGGCTCGATGGCCCATTCGATCATCGGTAACGATGCGGTCCAGGGTGAGGTTTTCCCCCCGGACAGATCTTCGTATTCGGCGGCTTCGCACTGCGGGCCAATTCGCTTGGCCGTTTGGAGCAGATCGAGAGCTACGCCCCTGGCCATCAGGTCAGGTTCGGAAAATTAAACTACACCGCCGACATCCGCGGAGACTTGATCTTCAACGGATTCGAGCCCATGTCAGGTGCGCCGCACAATCATGACGAGTATGACGTAACTCTGCCGTCGGACAGTGTTCGGGAGATTGCATCTGCAACTACTCTGGCCTTCAATCCGGAGCAAATTGCGCCATCCGAGGACGGAGGGATAGACCCCGTCATGGAGGTCGCACTCTCAGTGGCGATGGAGCCGGATACTGACTTCACCTCTTACGAGGGCCGTGTCACCGAACCACGGGATTCGTCTCCGGCCACAGACTCCGAGCCGCCTGCATCCGTGCCTATCGAATCCGATTGGGCGCCGATCATGGAGTTCACCTCCGCAGATATCTTTCAGCACTCACCTTTCGGCGATGTGCTAAATTCATTAAAGTCTCTCTCCTTGTCAGGGGAACCTTGGCCGAACTATGTCCGGCTAGAATGGGATGCGGACGACGAAGAAATTCGCTGCCCACCCACCACCCACTTAGTAGCCTCTGTTGACGATTTAACCGACATGCTCAATTTCGACTCCGCAGACATCAACGGCATGGACGATGATGCAGTAGAGGAACAGGAACTAGTGCTCACAGGGCACTGGACAGCCACTTCATCACATGACATATACATGGTGGACACACCCAAAGAAAACGAGGACGAGGAACGGGAGGAGACAGCGGAGGATGACCCCTCCAAGAAGCAAACGAAGCGTCGGCGTAGGCGCCGCTCCAAATCCCGCCTCGGCAAAAACAGCGATAACAGCGCAAGAGAAAATAACACTCCAGTCGACTCCAGAGGAAACAACGACCACATTGCCCTGGCGGTAGAGCACGATGAAGCTGCAAACGGCGAACATAGTACGGACCCAACGTTCGAATACGTCGACGCCGAGGATAAACCTCATCAAACCCCCTCTGGGGAGGTAAACAATCCGGACGAAGATGCACACATCATCCCGAAAAAGCACTTGGAGCAAGAGAGCCTCCGTAGAAGGCTCATTGCCACAGCGAGGAGTCTGAAGAAGCAGAAGCAAAGGCTTAAGGCCGCACAAAATACGCTCAACAGTAGGTGGAACAAAGTGCTCGACAACGAAGAAAAGTATGGTGGAAGTTACCACACAAAGAGCTATCCACAGCGCAAGCTATTACCCGAATTCGACGATGAGGCCTTAGAGCCCATACAGTCAAAAAATAACACGGCCAACCGGCCGGATCAACCACCTTGTGACCATGATAGAGCGGCTACCAAAGTCGCACATAAGTCGACACACGATCTACGTGAGGACTTGCGCCAAAAATCCAGTATGACCAGATCCATCTATGGATCTAGGAAGCGTGCTCCGGCACAAAATCGAAACCGAACACTACAACCGTCCGAACGCCATGATACACCCAAATACAGGGGTGCCGCACACCCCTTATGTTTCACTGATGAGGTGCTGGACCATGAATTCCTAGAAGGATTCAAACCAGTGAACATAGAGGCGTACGACGAGACCATAGACCCTGGGGTATGGATTGAGGATTTTATCCTCCATATCCATATGGCTCGCGGAGATGATCTCCATGCCATCAAGTACTTGCCCCTCAAGCTTAAAGGACCAGCTCGACACTGGCTGAGAAGCCTCCCCGAAAACTCAATTGGAAGTTGGGAGGAGCTCGAGGACGCTTTCCGGATGCAGACGATTTAAGTCATATAATTCAACAGCCCGGAGAGTCAGCCCGAAAGCTTTGGAACAGGTTTCTCACTAAGAAGAACCAAATCGTCGATTGTCCGGACGCCAAAGCCTTAGCAGCTTTCAAACACAGCGTCCGAGACGAATGGCTCGCCAGACACCTCGGCCAAAAAAAATCGAGAACAATGGCAGCCCTGACAAGCCTCATGACCCGCTTTTGCGCGAGCAAAGGTAGCTGGTTAGCCCGCAGTAGCACTAGCGACCCAAGCACATCCGAAGTCAAGGATGGCAATGGAAAACCACGACGCAATAAAAACAAGCGTCGAAATAAAGAAGATAGCCCGAATAATATGATGGTAAATGCCGGATTCAGGGGCTCTCGACTAGGTCAGCGAAAAAAGCCTTCCAAAGACAGCAGAGATGGACCGTCTGGCCTAAACAGGATTCTCGACAAACTATGTAAGATTCATGGCACCCCCGATAAACCTGCAAATCACACCCATAGAGAATGCTGGGTCTTCAAGCAGGCCAGTAAGCTAAATGCCGAACACAAGGGGGGGAGACACCAAACGAAGACGAGGACGAACCTCGCCAGCAAAGCACTGGAGGACAGAAAAAATTCCCACCAGAGGTTAAAACAGTAAACATGATCCATGTGACGAAGAGGAGAAGCAAACATGCACTCCAAAACACACGCGCCGTAGAGCCCGTCACCCCTAAGTTCAACCCCTGGTTGGCCTGCCCGATCACCTTTGATCGTAGGGATCACGCGACAAGCATCCGGCATGAAGGATTGGCTGCCTTGGTGTTAGACCCAATAATAAACGGATACCATCTCGCACGAGTCCTTATGGACGGCGGCAGCGGTCTAAATATGATATATTAGGACACAGTCCGCAAAATGGGGATAGACCCGACAAAAATCAGTCGCAACAATACTACCTTCAAGGGAGTAATACCAGGCCAAGAGGCCAGCTGTACGGGCTCTCTACTACTAGAGGTTGTATTCGGTTCTTCCGACAACTTCCGAAGCGAAAAGTTAACTTTCTACATCGCTCCATTCCGAAGTGGCTATCAAGCACTACTCGGAAGAACGGCTTTCGCTCGTTTTAATGCAGTACCGCATTACGCTTCTCTCAAGCTTAAGATGCCCAGTCCACGTGGCACCATCACAATTAGTGGAAATATTGAGCGTTCTCTACGCGCGGAAGAATGTGCGGCGGCTTTAACAGCCGAGCACTAGACGACCTCACCAACCAGAATAAATGATAGGTCGTCAAGACCACGGACATGGTTAAACGAGTCCAGCGCATCACTACAAATACATAAGATTGGTTTGATGGTTAAACCCTCATAAACGGTACCAGGGGCTTCCCGCGTGTAATCAGGGCTAGCTCGGCTCAACTTGACTTATCTTGAATTTTAATGGTTTATTGATAATAACCAATTTTCTTGCACGGCAACTTTCACCTAAGCTCTTCTCTTTTACAGATGACAATCATGCTACACCCGTCCAGGACACGGCACAACGGAGACACAGGCGCAGACGTGCAGCAGGGACCTGCTCAAAGGTTTCTTTTCATATTAAGACCCTGTGTAAACCTTTTTTACTGTCTCTTGTTGTTCACATCCTCCGGATACTCAATACAACCGAGAAGGATGCTGACGTTGTTGGCATGTGGCCACGTCAGGATATTGCACGTACATGGACACTCGGGGTTTATTATTAAGGGCATTGTTCAGCCCAACATATGTTATAAAGACCGAATACCTTAGGGAGTGTTTGGCGTCGCGAGTTTGGCCTTATATGCATCAGCTCCGAATCATGTCTTTGGTCAAATGTTGGGTTTGCTCGGCTCCCATGTTTTGGTACCTTACGTTCCACTATATCGGCTAAGGTAGCACTGGGAGAACTACTGCGATTGTGCCCTGGTTCATCCGGATGAGCACCTCAGTAGAGAAAGCTGAAAACTGACTGTCATGATACAACGCGAGACTGGTCAACCACTCGATGACTTAGCGGAATCTTCGGGATTCCTCCGCATTAACGAAGGGCCATTTCCCGGTCATGTACGTACGCGCCCGTATTCGGATGAGCGCGGAGGTACCAGGGGCTACCTAGTAGTCCCGCAGTCAAACTCCTATGGCTAAGTGAAAGTGTTAAAGCAATATAGTCCGATTGCCTCGTTCGCTGCGCTACCACCTCCTTAACGGACCAAGACGTTGGATCAAGTGTGAATACGCGTTTTTTGTGAACACCCACGCATTATATGCATGGGGGCTAAAGCCGTTGACTGCAAACTTTCAGGTTATATACATATATACATAAACGGCCGCACAGGAGGCATCATAATACTTTCAGGAAAAAGTATAAACACAACCTTCATAAATTCAATAAGATATTGTTTTTACAATGGGAATACATGTCACTAGAACATAATATTATTCGAGCACTGCGCCTCTATCGAACGAGCACCTTCAAGGACCTCTTCAAAGTAGTGCTTGGCAGCTACTCGGCCCACGACCGAACCCTGTGTTGCAATAGAGGTGGCCAGGGCTACCGAGGGAGTCCTGGTTCAGGGGCTACTGAGGGAGTCCTGTGTTTTTACAAGGTGCGCTCGGGCTTGGCTTCGCGGCGAAGCCAAGGGCCAAGTACGGAGCACCGCAGGCCCCAAAAGCCTGTGACCTCGATTGACGCGTGGCGGTTGATTGGACGTGGGCGTCTCCGCTTTCCCATGCTGCCTCGGCAACTGCATGACTTGACAAGTCCCTGCGATATGCAAGGAAAACCCTCATTACCTGTGATCGTGGGGGACGTCAGTTGGCCTTCTCCTGCTATAAATGGGGAGGGGGGCGGAGCCCCCATTGCTCATCTCTTCCTCGCTTTCTTGCTTCTTCCTCCTCGCTCCACTGCTGTTAACAATGGCTCCCATCAGAAAGTTTTCTGCTGAAGAGAAAGGAAAGGCTCCCCGTGATGATCCGGGGCCTCTTCCGCTGAAGAAGAGGTCGATCCATCGCCGTGATGAGGCGGCGATGCAGGTGGTGTCGAGGCCTTGGTGCGAGCGGCCTCCTCTGGGGTATCCGCTGCCCTTGTACGCCCAAGCCGAGGGCTCGGGAGAACGGAGTGATGAGCAGCGCCGCCCACGCCGCACCCAGGGTCGCCGCGCCACGGCGACGCGTGCCGTCGCCCCTGGGGTTCACACCGTGGACTCCTCTCGCGAGTTGGTGCTGTGGGCGCCGATGCCTCCGAGCTCCTGGATCCACTTCCCGCGGTTCTTCTCCGACTGATGCCGCTGAGGGGGCCTCTCGAGCTCTGGCTGCAGCACGCCGACCGCAGCGCTCTAGCGACCGGAGCGGAGATCGAAGTGGTCCCCACCGGCAAGATCTTCATGACGTGCGATAGGGGCGAGATCGCGCGGGTCTGCCGTGCGAGGGGCGCCCTCGCAATCCACTTGGAGTACGACGACGTCTCCACGCTCTTCTTCAAGGTCTTCGATGCCGAGGGCCGCCGCCTGGAGTGCTGCCCCGGAGAGGAGCGTGAGGCTGATGCGCGCCCCGCTCGCAACCACTCCAGCAACAGCAGCCCTTGGGAGTCCAGCAGCTCTCCTGAGCTTTATGAGACTCCGGGGATGAGCAACGACAGCTACGTGCCCCCGAGCTCTCGCCATGCTCGGAGCAGGGCTGCGGCGTCCGGCCGTCGCCACTGCTGATTTGGATGGGGTTGGCGCCGGCCTCCCGTGGCCCACTGTTGATGATGGCGTCCACCATGGGAGGATGTAGTTAGGATTCTCCTTAGTATCGGCTTCTGTTTCCTACAATGAACCATGAATTGCCCCGTGAGGGCATGTAAGGGTCCGTAATGTATTTTGTGCTTATCTTCCCTGTTATGAGAATTTGGTGAACGCATGTCCCATTAAGGCTTGGTCCCCCCTTTCTCTTCTCATGATAGCTTGTTGCTCTACGCCGACAGGTCCCGGTCCCCAGGTAGTCTACAGCCGTCGCTGGTATGCCAGGTCGCGTGACGTGGTCAAGGCCAGGAGGTGTGCGGCCCGAGGTCCAGTAAGAGCCCCTGAGGCGCGATGCTCAGGAGGTCCCCCTTAGCGCTCAAGCAGCCATGGTAAGGCGAGAAAGGGAGTTGATGTGGCCGCAACGGGGCTGCGGCAAGGCGTGAATGACCATTAGGCCCAAACATTTAGCTAATTCGAGTGTGGGACTTATCTCGCTGATCTCATGGCGACTCCTGACGTTGCGACAGGGTTGCGCGCCTATTTCGTGCGGCATAGCTAGGCTGGCCCATACGAGTTTCCCTCCCCTCATGCTCTCCTTAGTGCTCTACGTCCTCAGGTCCCGGCCCTCGAGCGAGCTCAGCTGCCGCTGGTATGCCAGGTCGTGATGCTGTGGTCAAGGCCAAGGGGTGAGGGCTGGAGAGCCAGTAAGAGCTCCCGAGTCGCGATGCTCAGGAGCCCCCCTTTAACGCGCAAGCGAATTGCATGAGAGGAAAGGAGACTCGCGGTGCGGCCTGCTATTCTTCCCTCGGGATCCCTGCAAACAGGCACAAGAAGAAACACGGTTTGCTGTTACAGCTGTCAGCCTGCCTCTGGTTGCCCTGGATGAGGAGAAGGCACTGAGGGCCTGGTGAGGTGACGTGCGCGGGGTGTGCCGCAAGCCAGAGCTTGACCGCTCAGATTTGTCGGCGTGGCAGGGACGAACCCATGTACCAGCGTCATGCCTGTGTGGAGGCCCGGGGGGGGGGGGGGGGGGGGGGGGGGGGGGGGGGGGGGGGGGGGGGGGGCGATGATCGAGCAGGTGATAGCAGTTGGCAGGTTAAGCATGGAGAACAGATCAGCTTGGATAAATGCAGGAAGATGCGTGCCACCGGGTCCGGCCCGAGCGGCTTGGGGATGATGCAGCCCGAGGGGCGCCCCCAACAAGGTAAGCTGAAGACATAAGCAAAAGGGATACATGCTGCAGGGATGGACCCACGCGGCCTGGGAATAATGCAGCCCGAGGGGCGCTCCTAGCTAAACGAACTTGGAAGATGTCACATGGTTCTGTAGACGAAGTAGAGTTGGTGCAGCTGAAGGCGTGTGTTGAAGAAATGAACCCTCATGAGCCGCCAGAACCCTGAGCCTCGGAAGGCTTTGGGGGCTCGGGAGGTTCCCTGAAGACCGTTTCCATCTCCAGAACGGCGTGGTACCTGGCTTCCTGAGCCGGCAGGACACGTCGCATGTTGCGCTGATAGGCCGTCGCCATGCTCGGCAAGCCCAAAGGTATACAAACATAGCTGTGCGGCGGGCCCTCGCAGTGGCCCACACACGAAGGCCAGAAACGCTCCTGAGATGCGGCCCTGTTGAGCCCTGGGACATCGATGTAGACGCGCAACTTAGCATCCTCGCCAGGATGCGCAGCTGTGCCCCGTGGGCGGCTGTCGCCGCACATGGCTCTTGCTCCTTGCAGTTCCTGGATGGTCTTGGTGTTGAACTCCCGAGCGGTGGGCACTCTTTGCCCTGTGCTCTCCTGAGGGTCACGTGCCTCGAAGCACGCTTCCAAGTGGTGCCCGAGCGCCTCCCTCGTGAGGTTGGCAAGGTCTGAGGCCCTCCAAAAGAGAGCCCCCGAGCCCTACCCGAGGAGGGCGTCGGGCGCGCCTTCCTATGCAACGGAGGGAGGCGCCCCTGGAGCGGGCACCGATGCTGACGTGGCTCCTGCCGCGACGCCATCCTCCTGAGGTCCTGCTCGGCGCGGCTGCTTCTTCTTGGGGACGGCCTCCAGAGGGCCTTCATTTCTGCTGTCGGGGTCGTCGATTACTGCGGCATGAAAGGTGCGCTCAAGGGAGCACACCGCATCCCTCTCTTCACACGGGACCGTGATGATTCCCCCGCTTCCTGGCATCTTGAGAATGTTGTAGCCGTGATGAGTGCCTGCCATGAACTTGGCCAGGGCTGGATACCCGAGGATGGCATTGTACGGCAGGCGGATGTGCGCGACGTCGAAGTCGATGAGCTCGGTGTGGTAGTTCTTGCGCTCCCCGAAGGTGACAGGCAGGCGGACCTGCCCTATCGGCGTGGTGGATCCGTCGGTCGCTCCTGAGAAAGGCTTGGTGGGTTGGAGCTGCTCGTATGGCACTTGGAGGTTGTCGAACGTGTCGACGGACAAGACGTTGAGCCCTGCTGTCGGTGTCAAAACCGGCGGATCTCGGGTAGGGGGTCCCGAACTGTGCGTCTAGGCTGGATGGTAACAGGAGGCAGGGGACACAATGTTTTACCCAGGTTTGGGCCCTCTCGATGGAGGTAAAACCCTACGTCTTGCTTGATTAATATTGATGATATGGGTAGTACAAGAGTAGATCTACCACGAGATCAGAGAGGCTAAACCCTAGAAGCTAGCCTATGGTATGATTGTATGTTGTGGTTGTTGTCCTACGGACTAAAACCCTTCGGTTTATATAGACACCGGAGAGGGTTATGGTTACACAAGGTCAGTTACAAAGGAGGAGATATCCATATCCTTATTGCCTAACTTGCCTTCCACGCCAAGTAGAGTCCCTTCCGTACATGGGACGAAGTCTTCAATCTTGTAACTTCATAGTCTAACAGTCCGGCTAATGGAGATAGTCCGGCTGTTCGGAGACCCCCTAATCCAGGACTCCCTCAGTAGCCCCTGAACCAGGCTTCAATGATGATGAGTCCGGCGCGCAGTATTGTCTTCGACATTGCAAGGCGGGTTCCTTCTCCGAATACATCACAGAAGAATTTGAATAGGAGGATAGTGTCCGACCCTGCAAAATAAGTTCCACATACCATCGTAGAGAGAATAATATTTTTGCAAATCTAATTTGCTGACTTGTTTTGACAGTATGACGTTATGTCATGGCCAGGTGATTATTCAAACCGTTTCCTTTAACCAGCCCCACACATAACGCGAGGCAGTTTTTCGACACGTCTTGTCAAGACAGAGATTGTGTCCCCTTATTACGGGATTCTCATCAATACGGGCGTGGGTAACCCAACCGCGCCATCAATTATGGCGCTTGGGGATAAGTGAGTTTTACCAGGCAAGTGTGGACGCTTAGCTTCGTCTGCCCATATAACGGGATAAGGATTCACCTTTCTATCCACGCATTCTTCCTCCTTTGCTCATCCGTTTTTGCACACTCGAGCTCTAGCGCCCAAGTCCGCACTTCCCACCTCAACCTTCTCCAACCATGTCCGGAGCGGGAGGCAGGTGGATGGTCTCAGACATCAAGAAGCTGCGCAGAGCCGAGTACTTAGCCGCAAATATCGCGCATCGGCTGCCCGCTGAGGGGCAGATCGTCCCTACCCCGGAACCTCACGAGAGGGTAGTTTTCCTCCACCACTTCCTCCGCGGACTGGGGTTTCCCCTCCATCCATTCGTCCGTGGTCTCATGTTCTACTACGGGATGGACTTTCATGATCTGGCCCCGAACTTTGTCCTCAACATTTCGGCGTTCATCATCGTGTGTGAGGCTTTCCTCCGCATCTGGCCCCACTTCGGCCTGTGGTTAAAGACCTTCAATATCAAGCCGAAGGTGGTACGAGGTCAACAAGCAGAATGTGGCGGAGCCATGGTGGGCAAGATGCCCAACGTTATATGGCTTGAGGGCTCCTTCGTGGAGACAATAAAGGGATGGCAATCAGCATGGTTCTACATCACCGAGCCGCGCGCCGTCAAATGGGCGGCAGCCCCCGAGTTTCGATCCGGATTCCCTACACGGCTCACTTCCTGGAAAGAGAAGGGCTTGTCGTGGGGTTCATCGGTGGAGCTGGATGGACTCCAGAAATGTATCCGGAGTATGGCGAGCAAGAAGCTCAAGCTTGTCAACATAGTCCAGGTTATGCTTATCCGCCGGATCCTCTCGTGTCAACAACGGGACTTTACCTTGTGGGAGTTCAACCCGGCCCGGCACCAGACTTTGAGCGAGCTCTTTGATACGACACACAAGGACATCTGGAAGGTGCTGTTTAAGGGCGCCGAGGTCCCTCCTTCTCTCACCGAGGACCGCGGACTAAGCGCCAAGCGCCTAGCGCGTTCGGTGAGTTCAGTACGTCCCGTAGGACATTTATTTTCCCTAGCTTAATTATGTGCGGGGTCTAATCGCCATGCCTTTGACAGGACATGGTGGAGACGTCGGAGCAGATTAACTATCCGGCCCCTTTGCCCGAAGATACTGCGGGCGCTCTCCTGAAGGAGATGCTGACTCCGGCTCCTTACAAGGTGCCGGAGAAGACCAAGAAGGCCAAGGGAACCCGAAAGAGTTCCCGGCGCCAGATGTTATCGGACTCATCGTCCGATAACTCTGCGGCACACTCCTCCCCCGAAGACAAGGAGGAAGAAGAAGATGCTCCCCCTCCAGGCGGGGGAGACAAGAAAAGGAAGGCCGCCCCAACTGGGGAGGCCGAAGGGTCCAAGAAGGGGAGAACTCTCCTTCCGGACTACTCTACCATCGTCGCCGACGGTGAAGACGAGTGGCTGCCCAGGGCCAAGCCCCTGGGGAAGTCGTAAGTATTCGGATACCAGAGTAAGTCATAGTATTCCTTTGCCGCACTACTTCACCTAACACCGAAATATGATTATGCAGGCCGCCCCGAGCCCGTATCGATGTTTCATCGGACGGCTCCCTGGGCTCGTCGGACATGGATAGCGATCCAGTCCCGACCGCCACCTCCCCTCATCCTGCCGACGACGCCGAGGTGCTGTCTCAAGAGGCACCGGATCGGGGGGAGACAGTCCCGGAGGCGCCTCAAGGCGACCTTCCGGACTCCGGGAGCCGAGGGGACGGGGCCCCTGAGAGCTCCGAGTTCGGCCCTCAGCCAAACATCGCGCCGGAACCTCCAGCGGTTCCAGGTTCGGGCAGGCGGCCTCCCTCTAAGAGGGGCAAGACGCCTGTGCCGGTGACCTCTGTCCATCCAGAGGCGCCGGACAATCTACTGGAAGCGCTTCGCAGCGCTTCCATCGACGAGGAGCACCGTACTGTTATGAGTGCGATGGTCTAGAAGGTTCAGTCCGCCAAGAGCGGGTTGACTGAAGTTTGTGCCAGCCTTCTAACAGGCTTTGAGGTAAGTGTTTTAAAATGTAGTAGAAATATTACCGCATAGATAGTAGCCCCTAATGCTTTGTTTGGTGTTCACAAAGAAAAGCCGAATAAAGGATCAAATAATATCGCAGGAGTCTAATATAAGTATGTCAATATGCATATGCAGGCTTTGCTGCTGGCGTCCGCCGCACTGACTGCGGAGGTCGCCGTGCTGAAGTAGGACCTCGAGGGGTCCAGGAAAGAGCTCAGCCTTGCCAAGAGGCAGCTCGAGGAGAACAAGGGTAAGTAATACCCTGTCTATAGATATGTATATATAAAAGAAGACGCGATTGCAAAATGACAGGATCATCGTATATTTGCCAGGGGCCACGACCGAGGTGGCGACCCTGAAGCAAGCGCTAACCAAGGCCGAAGATAAAGCAGCCAAGGAGCGCACCGAGCGAGAGAAGCACGAGGGTCGGGTGGGCGAAGTGCAGCAAGAGCTCCAGGCTCTCGTGTCGAAGCACGAGGCGTTGGAGCTTGACTCAAAGATGCGGGAGTATGAGCTTGCCGTGGCCCTCGAGAGCAAAAAAAATGCCAAGGCCGAAGCCCAAAAGGCCCTCCAGGAGATCGACGCAATGAACAAGATAGCGGCGGGTAAGGCTTTCTACATGCAAAGCAAGCATGTAAAAGTAAATTACTAATTACTTACCCGAATCCGAAGCTCTCCAAGAGCATTCGCAGATTTGCCCCGCAGCGTGTCTGATGCCGCACAATTTTACCAGGCCGAGGATGGAAGCTCAACGGAGAAGCTGTTCTGGTCTCAGTATGCCGAGGGCGGACACCCGGTGCCAATGAGCGACCAGCTGAAGCAGATGGTCGAGCTACATAAGGCGGCCGATCAGGCCTTGAAGGGCTTTATAGTCCGGCCATGGCCTGGCGACGCCCTTCTGAACATCTTCTTCGGCCTGGTAAGGCGGCTTGTGGATGCCTGCCCACGGCTGGAGGTCGTCAAGCGATCTTTCTGCATTGAAGGTGCACGCCGGGCTTTCGCCCGTGTGAAATTGTAGTGGGTCAAGCTAGACGCCGTGAAGCTGATCAAGGAGGAGCCACTGGAGGGCAAGGAGCACCGCCACCCTGAGATGTACCACGAGGGTGTTCTGCCGGGTGCCCGTCTCATAGCGGACGAGTGTTCAAACTATGTAATATTTGAGTGAGACTTTCTCGTTTTATCCTGTATTTATGAAAACTTGTGTCATATGTGCTATGCAACGCTTGTTTGAATTTAAAATATTACCTTCTGTTTGGCTATTTATCCAATCTGAGAGATGGCTAGTCCTCGGCTTCTGCCCCCATGCCATGAGTGCTGCAGTGTTCGGGATAAACCTGAGCATTCTTGTTCCCATTTTTGGGTCCTTCGAGGGAGGTGCTCAGCACAGCGAACAAGGCAACTGGACTAATAATGCTTTATCACTCTCACTTAACCATAAAATTCTATAATTTTAAATTTCGGCGAAGCCCCTATTATTCGGCAGACCGAATTTGGGGCGCGATACACGCCTTTAAGCCGGACAGGGCCGGCCCCTCGCTCTAAGAGGCATAAGTCTTTAGGGACTCGAAAACCTCGCCGAACAGCGACCAGTCTCTCGCCTTATCATGACAGTCAGTTTTAGCTTTCTCTACTGAGGTGCTGAACCCAGTAGAACCGGGGCACAATCGCAGTAGTTCTCCTAGTGCTACCTTAGCTGATAGAGCGGAACGTAAGGTACCAAAACATAGGAGCCGGGCAAACCCAACATTTGACCAAAGACATGATTCGGAGATGATGCATATAATGCTATAAGTTCGGGGTGCCGAACTTGTGAAAGTGTTCGGACTTTTCACACCGTATTGTGGGGTACATAAGCCCCTGGTGTATTGGCCGTACCAAAGTGTACGGTTGCAAGGCGTCATTAATGAACACACACACACACACACACATATATATATATATAACAATAATGCAATAATAGTCGTAATGTCATGCATTGTTTATTCAAAAAATTGCGTTAAAGCAGAGTGATACAGATAGTGCGATAAGCAAAGAGTAGGACTATGTCCCTTCCAAGGGCAAGCTGAGGAATGATATTAAATCGAATATTTTGCTCGTTACTGTAATCCACCTGGGAATTCCGTGGTATGATGTAGCTGTCTGCCTCCTTGGTTGCTGCATCATGTGTTCGGCAATAGTGCTGCCGGATAGTGTTTCCAGAGATTAAGGTCCTGAAAAAAAAGGAAAAATAACCAAACGGGAAGCCTCTAGTGCGGTTTAAGCCGCATCTTGGGGCGTGCCGCAGTTGTGCCCCCCTCCCCACCTGTGCCCATGGTATTTTTAATGCGTAATTATGTACGTGTGGCACGAGTTTCGCCGTTGGACTGGGATTGGGGTGGCCGCCGTATTGCTACGCGAGCTCCGATCGCGCCGGGCGGTCTATTTGCCGATTGCTCCGAGCACGCTTGAAGGTGTCCGGGCTTTGAAGCGCCGAACTGGTTGATTGCCTTGAGAGGCTGCTTTGCGCTTCTGCTGCGAGGGCCGCGGTGTGCTCCTCTGTTCGGAGAGAGCGCTCTGTGTTTCCATTGACTGTAATAACTCCGCGAGGTCCTGGCATCTTGAGCTTGAGGTATGCATAGTGCGGTACCGCATTGAATCTAGCAAATGCGGTTCGCCCGAGCAGCGCGTGATAACCACTGCGGAACGGGACTATATCGAAGATTAACTCTTCACTTCGGAAGTTATCCGGGAATCCGAAGACCACTTCCAGTGTAATTGAGCCTGTGCAATGGGCCTCCACACCTGGAATGACGCCTTTAAAGGTCGTTTTCGTGGGTTTGATCCTTGAGGGGTCTATACCCATTTTGCGCACTGTGTCCTGATAAAGCAGGTTCAGGCTGCTGCCGCCATCCATAAGGACTCGAGTGAGGTGAAATCCGTCAATGATTGGGTCTAGGACCAGTGTGGCAAATCCGCCATGACGGATACTAATGGGGTGGCCCCTGCAATCGAAGGTGATCGGACAGGAGGACCAAGGGTTGAACTTTGGGGCGACTGGCTCCAACGCATATACGTCCCTGAGCGCACGCTTCCGCTCCCTCTTGGGGATGTGGGTTGCGTATATCATGTTCACCGTCCGTACTTGCGGGAGAAACCTCTTCTGTCCACCGGTGTGCGGCTACCGGGGCTCCTCCTCGTCATCGCTATGCGGCCCCTTGTCCTTGTTTTCGGCAATTAACTTGCTGGGCTGCTTGAACACCCAACAATCCCTGTTGGTGTGATTGGCTGGCTTGTCCGGGGTGCTGTGTATTTGACACGAGCGATCGAGTATACGGTCCAAGCTGGACGGACCCGGCGTACTTTGTTTGAATGGCTTTTTCCGCTGACCGGGTTTAGAGCCTTTGAATCCGGCATTGACTGCCGTATCCTTTGTATTTTCGCTGTTAATGCGGCGCTTATGCTTGTTGCGACGTGACCTGCTATTGCCGTCCTTGGTATCCGGGTACCATGGTTCTTTGATATGTTATTACTGCGAGCCAGCCAGCTGTCTTCTCCCGCACAAAAGCGGGTCATGAGCGTCGTGAGAGCTGCCAATTCGGCTTTTCCTGACCAAGGTGCCGGGCTAGCCACTCATCTTGGATGTTGTGTTTGAAAGCCGCTAAGGCCTCTGCATCCGGACAGTCGACGATTTGATTTTTCTTTGTAAGGAACCGAGTCTAGAATTGCCTGGCCGACTCTTCTGGCTGCTGAATTATGTGGCTCAAGTCATCGGCGTCTGGTGGTCACACATAAGTGCCCTGAAAGTTGTCGAGGAATGCGGCTTCCAGATCTTCCCAACAGCTAATGGAGTCCGCTGGCAAGCTGTTAAGCCAATGCCGCACTGGTCCTTTGAGCTTTAGTGGGAGGTATTTGATGGCGTGTAAGTCATCACCATGGGCCATGTGGATGTGGAGGAGGAAATCCTCGATCCATACTGCGGGATCTGTTATGCCGTCGCATGATTCAATATTTGTAGGTTTGAAACCTTCTTGGAATTGATGTTTCATTACTTCGTCTGTGAAGCATAAGGGGTGTGCGGCGCCTCTGTATTGGGCTATATCGTGACGTAGCTCGAATGGGTCTTGCCCGCTGTGTTCGGCTCGGCCAGATTTGCTTTTACTGTATCCGGCATGACGTTTATCGTCTCGCAGAGTAGTGTGCCCTCATGATCCGTAGATCGATCTTGCATGCTTTGCTTTGTCCTCCAATATGTCTCCCAGGTCTGGCGTATCTCCCCATGCCTTTTTTATTGAATGGCGTCGGGGTGGAGGCTGAGTTTTTGGCTGGAATGCCTCTCTATCATGGCCACGAGGTGGCCGATCAGCCGTATCATACGCTTCTTCCTCCAGTCAGGGTAGTAACCTGCACTTTGGGTAATTCTTGGAGGGCCGCTCGAGTTTATATTCCTCGGCCGCGAGGACTTCAGTCCATCTTTCAGCTAACAGATCTTGATCAGCTTGAAGCTGCTGCTGCTTTTTCTTCAGGCTATTTGCTGTGGCCATAAGCCGGCGCTTGAAGCGCTCCTGTTTGACGGGATCCTCTGGTACGGCAAATTCATCATCGCCGAGGCTTGCCTCGTCTTCGAGGGGGGCATGTAATTGTCATCCTCCTCCTCTCCGTCTGCCGATCTCTCAGGAGGGCTGGCTCCTCCATCCTCCTGCTCTAAATCTTGTTGGAGGGGATTGTTGTTGTCTTCGACACTATCCGGAGTGTTATTATCTCCTATGCTGGTATCACCACTTTTGCTTTGGCGGGACTTAGAGCGGCGCCGCTGACGTCGGCGCTTGGGTTGCTTCTTGGAGGGGTCATCCTCCATTGTCTCGTCGCCATTACCTTCTTTGGGTGTATCCACCATGTATATGTCATATGACGAGGTGGCTTTCCAGTGCCCTATAGGCGCTGGTTCATGTTCGTCTCCTACAACGTCGTCCATACCGTCGATGTCTTCGGAGTCGAAGTCGAGCATGTCGGTTAAATCATCGACAGTGGCTACGAAGTGGGTGGTGGGTTGGCGTCGAATTTCTTCGTCGTCCGCATCCCAATCCTGTTGGCCATAGTCCGGCCAGGGCTCTCCTGACAAAGAGAGAGACCTTAGTGAATTCAAAATGTCGCCAAAGGGCGAGTGCTGAAAGATATCCGCGGCGGTGAATTCCATGATTGGCGCCCAATCCGATTCGATTGGCAGGGGCGCGGATGGTTCGGAGTCAGGAAAAGAGTCCGGCACCTTGGAGTCACGGGCTTCGTAGAGGATTAGGCTGGTGTTTGGCTCGATCACCGTTAAGACTGCAGCCCGTGAGGCGGTGTCTAGCCACCCGTCCTTGATTGGAGCAGTTGGCTCCGAGCTAAGGGTCGGAGCTGATGCGGGCGCGACCTCTGGGGTACTGTTCGGCGGCACAGCTTGGTCATACCCATCGTGACAGTGCGGCGCGCCCGGCTGTGGCTCAAATCCGTCGAAGATCAAGTCTCCGCGGATGTCGGTCGTGTAGTTCAAACTTCCAAATCGGACCTGATGGCCAGGGGCGTAGCTTTCAATCTGCTCTAGATGACCAAGCGAATTAGCCCGCAGTGCAAAGCCGCCGAACACGAAGATCTGTCCGGGGAGAAAGGTCTCACCCTGGACCGCATCGTTGTTGATGATCAGAGGAGCCATCGGGCCTAAAGGTGACGACACAGAGGAACTCTCAATGAAAGCACCAATGTCGGTGTCAAAACCGGCGGATCTCGGGTAGGGGGTCCCGAACTGTGCCTCTAGGCTGGATGGTAATAGGAGGTAGGGGACACAATGTTGTACCCAGGTTCGGGCCCTCTCGATGGAGGTAAAACCCTACGTCCTGCTTGATTAATATTGATGATATGGGTAGTACAAGAGTAGATCTACCACGAGACCAGAGAGGCTAAACCCTAGAAGCTAGCCTATGGTATGATTGTATGTTGTGGTTGTTGTCCTACGGACTAAAACCCTTCGGTTTATATAGACACCGGAGAGGGTTAGGGTTACACAAGGTCAGTTACAAAGGAGGAGATATCCATATCTGTATTGCCTAGCTTGCCTTCCACGCCAAGTAGAGTCCCATCCGGACATGAGACGAAGTCTTCAATCTTGTATCTTCATAGTCTAATAATCCGGCCAATGGAGATAGTCCGGCTGTCCGGAGACTCCCTAATCCAGGACTCCCTCACCTATGCCGCCGTCGATGAGGGTATTGGTGACCTGCACATTGCTGATGACCGAGGAACACAGCATGGGGAGAGTGCCAGCGGTGGCTGCATGCTTGAGTTGATCCGCCGAGTTGAAGGTGATGGCGCATTGGGACCACCTGAGCAGGCGCGTGGCCTCGAGTTTGGGGAGCGCCGCGTTCACCTCGCGAGCAAACTGCTTGAAGACGCGTTGGGAGGCTGGGGCCTGGGCACCGCCCAAGATGCAGGCGATCGCGCCCGGCTCCTGGAAGCCCCCAGCCCCCTTGTCCTGGTGGTGGTCGTCATTCCTTCTTGGTGGCGGCAGCAGGGGAAGACCGGCGTTGCCCTGGGGGCGATCTTCATGAGGCGGGTCCCTCCAGGCGCCCTCACGAGGCTGGTCCTGCCAACGGTCCTCGCGAGGTCGGTCACGCCACTCCTAGCGCGGGCCTCGGTCGTCCCAGCGTCCACCTCCATGTCCTCCTCCGCGGCCATAGCCCCGGTCGTTGCTCTCGGGGCGTCGACCGTAGCGTCCTTCTCGCATGGCTCTGAGCTCTTGACAGTCACTGGTGTTGTGGGTGTTCAGGTTGTCGAAGGCGCAGAATGGTCGGCCGTTCATGGATGACTCAGGCTGATCTCTGCCCTGCTTGACGTCGGGCTCCGCTGCGAGCACAACTACCTCCTTGCGCTTCACATCCTTGGCCTTGGCCTTCTTCTCCTCCGCGCCCATGGCTGGCAGCTCAAGGAGAGAGAGGCGCCCCTCCTCAGCTCTTGCGCACATGTTTGCCAGGTTGAACAACTCTTGAGACGTGCAGAGCTTGATATGTCTCCAACATATCTATAATTTTTGATTGCTCCATGCTATATTATCTACTGTTTTGGACATTATTGGGCTTTATTATCCACTTTTATATTATATTTGGGACTAACCTATTAACCAGAGGCCCAACCCATAATTGCTGTTTTTTTGCCTATTTTAGGGTTTCGAAGAAAAGGAATATCAAACGGAGTCCAAACGGAATGAAACCTTCGGGAATGTGATTTTCCCACCGAACATGATCCAGGAGACTTGGACCCTATGTCAAGAAACAAAGGAGGAGGCCACGAGGTAGGGGGGCACGCCTACTTCCCCAGGCGCGCCCTCCACCCTCGTGGGCCCCCTGTTGCTCCACCGACGTACTCCTTCCTCCTATATATACCTACGTACCCCCAAACGATCAGATACGGAGCCAAAACCCTAATTCCACCGCCGCAACTTTATGTATCCACGAGATCCCATCTTGGGGCCTGTTCCGGAGCTCCACCGGAGGGGGTATCCATCACGAAGGGCTTCTACATCATCACCATAGCACCTCCGATGAAGTGTGAGTAGTTTACCTCAGACCTACGGGTCCATAGTTATTAGCTAGATGGCTTCTTCTCTCTTTTTGGATCTCAATACAATGTTCTCCCCTCTCTTGTGGAGATCTATTCGATGTAATCTTCTTTTTGCGGTGTGTTTGTTGAGACCGATGAATTGTGGGTTTATGATCAAGTCTATCTATGAACAATATTTGAATCTTCTCTGAATTCTTTTATGTATGATTGGTTATCTTTGCAAGTCTCTTCGAATTATCAGTTTGGTTTGACCTACTAGATTGATCTTTCTTGCAATGGGGGAAGTGCTTAGCTTTGGGTTCAATCTTGCGGTGTCCTTTCCCAGTGACAGTAGGGGCAGCAAGGCATGTATTGTATTGTCGCCATCGAGGATAACAAGATGGGGTTTTCATCATATTGCATGAGTTTATCCTCTACATCATGTCATCTTGCTTAAGGCGTTACTCTGTTTTCATGAACTTAATACTCTAGATACATGCTAGATAGCGGTCGATGAGTGGAGTAATAGTAGTAGATGCAGGGAGGAGTCGGTCTACTTGTCTCGGACGTGATGCCTACATACATGATCATACCTAGATATTCTCATGACTATGCTCAATTCTGTCAATTGCTCAATAGTAATTCATTCACCCACCGTAAAATACCTATGCTCTTGAGAGAAGCCACTAGTGAAACCTATGGCCCCCGGGTCTATCTTCATCATATTAATCTTCCAATAGTTAGTTATTTTCATTGCCTTTTATTTTACTTTGCATCTTTATCATAAAAATACCAAAAATATTATCTTATCATATCTATCAGATCTCACTCTCGTAAGTGGCCGTGTAGGGATTGACAACCCCTTATCGTGTTGGTTGCGAGGATTTATTTGTTTTGTGCAGGTGCGAGGGACTCGCGCGTAGCCTCCTACTGAATTGATACCTTGGTTCTAAAAAACTGAGGGAAATACTTACGCTACTTTGCTGCATCACCCTTTCCTCCTCAAGGGAAAACCAACGCAGTGCTCAAGAGGTAGCAAGAAGGATTTCTGGCGCCGTTGCCGGGGAGTCTACGCAAAAGTCAATATACCAAGTACCCATCACAATCCTTATCTCCTGCATTACATTATTTGCCATTTGCCTCTCGTTTTCCTCTCCCCCACTTCACCCTTGCCGTTTTATTCACCCTCTCTCTCTCTCTATCCTCCCTCTCTTTCTCTACCTCTTTTTGCCCGCTTGCTTTTTGTTTGCTTGCGTGTTGGATTGCTTGCTTGTCACGATGGCTCAAGATAATACTAAATTGTGTGACTTTACCAATACCAACAACAATGATTTTATTAGCACTCTGATTGCTCCTCTTACCGATGCTGAATCTTGTGAAATTAATGTTGCCTTGCTAAATCTTGTCATGAAAGATCCGTTTTCCGGCCTTCCTAGTGAAGATGCCGCTACCCATCTAAATAGCTTCGTTGATTTGTGTGATATGCAAAAGAAGAAAGATGTGGATAACGATATTGTTAAATTGAAGCTATTTCCTTTTTCTCTTAGAGATCGTGCTAAATCTTGGTTTTCGTCTTTGCCTAAAAATAGTATTGATTCATGGAATAAGTGCAAAGATGCTTTTATCTCTAAGTATTTTCCTCCCGCTAAGATCATCTCCCTTAGAAACGATATTATGAATTTTAAGCAACTTGATCATGAACATGTTGCACAAGCTTGGGAGAGGATGAAATTAATGATACGTAATTGCCCTACTCATGGTTTGAATTTGTGGATGATTATACAAAAATTTTATGCCAGATTGAATTTTGCTTCTAGAAATCTTTTAGATTCGGCCGCGGGAGGCACTTTTATGGAAATCACTTTAGGAGAAGCTACTAAACTCCTAGATAATATTATGGTTAATTGTTCTCAATGGCATACTGAAAGATCTACTAATAAAAAGGTGCATGCGATAGAAGAAATTAATGTTTTGAGTGGAAAGATGGATGAACTTATGAAATTATTTGCGAGTAAAAGTGTTTCTTCTGATCCTAATGATATGCCCTTGTCTACTTTGATTGAGAATAATAATGAATCTATGGATGTGAATTTTGTTGGTAGGAACAATTTTGGTAACAACGCGTGTAGAGGAAATTTTAATCCTAGGCCTTATCCTAGTAATCCCTCTAATAATTATGGTAATTCCTACAACAATTCTTATGGAAATTATAATAATATGCCCTCTGATTTTGAATATAATATTAAAGAATTTATTACTTTGCAAAAGAATTTCAATGCTTTGATTGAAGAAAAATTGCTTAAGATTGATGAGTTGGCTAGGAACGTTGATAGAATTTCTCTTGATGTTGATTCTTTGAAACTTAGATCTATTCCACCTAGCATGATATCAATGAGTATCTCAAAGCCATGCGAATTTCCATTGATGAGTGCAAAGAAAGAACCGCTAGGATGCGTGCTAAGAAAGATGCCTTTATAAGAGCGTGTTCTTCTAGTTCCTATGAAAATAAAGATGAAGATCTAAAAGTTATTGATGTGTCCCCTATTAAATCTTTGTTTTGAAATATGAATCTTAATAATGATGGGACTGAATATGATCCACCTTCACCTAGAAGGCGTTCCAAGAATTCAGAGTTTTTAGATCTTGATGCTAAAATTGATGAAAGTGGGATCAAAGAAATTAAAACCCTAGATGTTGCTAAACCCACTATTTTGGATTTCAAGGAATTTAATTATGAAAATTGCTCTTTGATTGATTGTATTTTCTTGTTGCAATCCGTGCTAAATTCTCCTCACGCTTATAGTCAAAATAAAGCGTTCACTAAACATATCGTTGATGCCTTGATGCAATCTTATGAAGAAAAACTTGAGTTGGACGTTTCTATCCCTAGAAAACTTTATGATGAGTGGGAACCAACTATTAAAATTAAGATTAAATATCATGAGTTCTATGATTTATGTGATTTGGGTGCTAGTGTTTCCACCATTCCAAAGACTTTGTGTGATTTGTTAGGTTTCCGTGATTTTGATGATTGCTCTCTAAACTTGCACCTTGCGGATTCCACTATTAAGAAACCTATGGGAAGAATTAATGATGTTCTTATTGTTGCAAATAGGAATTATGTACCCTTAGATTTTATTGTTCTTGACATAGATTGCAATCCTTCATGTCCTATTATTCTTGGTAGACCTTTTCCTTAGAACGAGTGGTGCAGTTATTGATATGAAGGAAAGAAATATTAGATTCCAATTTCCGTTAAGGAAAGACATGAAAACTTTCCTAGAAATAAAATTAAATTACCTTATGAATATATTATGAGAGCCACTTATGGATTGCCTACCAAAGATGACAATACCTAGATCTATCCTTGCTTTTTATGCCTAGCTAGGGGCGTTAAACGATAGCGCTTGTTGGGAGGCAACCCAATTTTATTTTTACTCCTTGATTTTTGCTCCTGTTTAGTAATAAATAATTTATCTAGCCTCTGTTTAGGTTGTGTTTTTTGTGTTTAATTAGTGTCTGTGCCAAGTAGAACCGTTGGGAAGACTTGGGGAAAGTCTTGATATCTTGCTGTAAAAAGCAGAAACTTTAGCGCTCACGAGAACTGCTGCCATTTTTATTTGGAAAGTGATATTTAGTTAATTATTTTTTCAGATGATTAATAGATAAATTACTCACGTCCAGAAATTTATTTTAGAATTTTTGGGGTTCCAGATCTTGCGCTAGCGACAGATTACTACAGACTGTTCTGTTTTTGACAGATTCTGTTTTTCGTGTGTTGTTTGCTTATTTTGATGAATCTATGGCTAGTATAATAGTTTATAAACCATAGAGAAGTTGGAATAAAGTAGGTTTAACACCAATATAAATAAATAATGACTTCATTACTGTACCTTGAAGTGGTCTTTTTTTTTCTTTCGCTAACGGAGCTCACGAGATTTTCTACTTTAAGTTTTGTGTTGTGAAGTTTTCAAGTTTTGGGTAAAGATTTGATGGATTATGGAACAAGGAGTGGCAAGATCCTAAGCTTGGGGATGCCCATGGCACCCCCAATATAATCTAAGGACACCTAAAAGCCAAAGCTTGGGGATGCCCCGGAAGGCATCCCCTCTTTTCGTCTACTTCTATTGGTAACTTTACTTGGAGCTATATTTTTATTCACCACATGGTATGTGTTTTGCTTGGAGCGTCTTGTATGATTTGAGTCTTTGCTTTTTAGTTTACCACAATCATCCTTTCTGTACACACCTTTTTAGAGAGCCATACATGATTTGGAATTTGTTAGAATACTCTATGTGCTTCACTTATATCTTTTGAGTTATATAGTTTTGCTCTAGTACTTCACTTATATCTTTTAGAGCACGGTGGTGGATTTGTTTTATAGAAATTATTGATCTCTCATGCTTCACTTAGATTATTTTGAGAGTCTTAAATAGCATGGTAATTTGCTTAAATAATCCTAATATGCTAGGTATTCAAGGTTAGTAATTTTTTTCTTATGAGTGTTTTGAATACTAAGAGAAGTCTGATGCTTGATGATTGTTTTGAGATATGGAGGTAATAATATCAAAGTCGTGCTAGTTGAGTAGTTGTGAATTTGAGAAATGCTTGTGTTGAAGTTTGCAAGTCCCGTAGCATGCACGTATGGTAAACATTATGTAACAAATTTGAAACATGAGGTGTTATTTGATTGTCTTCCTTATGAGTGGCGGCCGGGGACGAGCGATGGTCTTTTCCTACCAATCTATCCCCCTAGGAGCATGCGTGTAGTGCTTGGTTTTTGATGACTTGTAGATTTTTGCAATAAGTATGTGAGTTCTTTATGACTAATGTTGAGTCCATGGATTATACGCACTCTCACCCTTCCATCATTGCTAGCCTCTTCCGTATCGTGCATTGCCCTTTCTCACATTGAGAGTAGGTGCAAACTTCGCCAGTGCATCCAAACCACGTGATATGATACGCTCTTTCACACATAAACCTCCTTATATCTTCCTCAAAACAGCTACCATACCTACCTATTATGGCATTTCCATAGCCATTCCGAGATATATTGCCATGCAACTTTCCACCATTCCGTTTATCATGGCACATTCATCATTGTCATATTGCTTAGCATGATCATGTAGTTGACATAGTATTTTTGGCAAAGCCACCATTCATAATTCTTTCATACATGTCTGTCACGCCCTCGATGCGGCTTTATCTCCCACGTGTCGAAGCACGACTTAGAGGCATAACCGCATTGAAACCAAGGTCGCAAGTGAGGTAATCTTCACACAACCCATGTAATACATAAGGGAAAGAGATACATAGTTGGCTTACAATCGCCACTTCACACAATTACATGAATAAAGCATTACAACATCCAAATACAATCAAGGTCCGACTACAGAATCAAAATAAAAGAAGAACCCCAAATGCGACAAGGTCCCCGATCGACCCCAACTGGGCTCCACTACTGATCGACTGAAACGAAACAACACAAAGGACAAGATCTTCATCGAGCTCCTCCTTGAGCTTGGTTGCGTCATCTGCATGGTCTCATCGGCACCTGCAAGCTGGTTTTGGAAGTATCTGTGAGCCACGGGGACTCAGCAATCTTGCACCCTCGCGATCAAGACTATTTAAGCTTATGGGTAAGGTAAAAGGTATGAGGTGGAGCTGCAGCAAGCGACTAGCATATCTGGTGGCTAACATACGCAAAAGAGAGCGAGAAGAGAAGGAAAAGCACGGTCGAGAAACTATGATCAAGAAGTGATCCTAAAACAACCTACGCCAAGCATAACTCCAACAACCGTGTTCACTTCCCGGACTCCGCCGGAAAGAGACCATCACGGTTACACACGTGGTTGATTCATTTTAATTAAGGTCAAGCTTTAGGTTTTCTACAACCGGACGTTAACAAATTCCCATCTGCCCATAACCGCGGGCACGGCTTTCGAAAGTTCAAATCCCTGCAGGGGTGTCCCAACTTAGCCCATGACAAGCTCTCACGGTCAACGAAGGAATAGACCTCCTCCCGAGACATTCCGATCAGACTCAGTATCCCGGTTCTACAAGACATCCTCGACAATGGTAAAACAAGTCTAGCAAGACCGCCCGATGCGCCGACATCCTGATAGGAGCTGCACATATCTCGTTCTCAGGGCAACACCGGATGAACACTACGTACAGCTAAAACCAGCCCTCAAGTTTCCCCGAGGTGGCGCCGCAAGTGGCTCTAGTTTGGACCAACACTTAGACAAGCACTGGCCTGGGGGGTTTAAAATAAAGATGACCCTCGGGATGCGTGACTCCCAAGGGAAAAAGGCTAGGTGGCGAATGGTAAAACCAAGGTTGGGCCTTGCTGGAGGAGTTTTATTCAAAGCGAACTGTCAAGGGGTTCCCATTATAACCCAACCGCGTAAGGAACGCAAAATCCAGGAACACAACACCGATATGACGGAAACTAGGGCAGCAAGAGTGGAAGAAAACACCAGGCATAAGGCCGAGCCTTCCACCCTTTACCAAGTATATAGATGCATTTATTAAATAAGATATATTGTGATATCCCAACAAGTAAATAAATGTCCCAACAAGGAATGGCCTCCAATCTTCACCTGCAACTAGCAACGCTATAAGAGGGGCTGAGCAAAGCGGTAACATAGCCAATCAACGGTTTGCTAGGACATGGTGGGTTAGAGGTTTGACATGGCAATTGGGAGGCTGACAAGCAATTGGTAGGCATCGTAGCATTGGCATAGCAAAGAGCGAGCAAACTAGCATAGCAAAGATAGTAGTGATTTCGAGGGTATGATCATCTTGCCTGAAATCCCACAAGGGAGAAGAACGAGTCCATGAAGAAGACAAACGGACGTAGTCGAACGAATCCTCACAACACGACGTTACCGGAACCAACCCGAAGAAGCAATCATCGGAAAAGAAGCACACAACATAGTAAACAACTACCACATAGGCATGGCATGATGCACAACCAAGTATGATGCATGTCCGGTTTAAATATTCATGGCATGGCAAAGTGCACAATCAATCCTACAAATTAAGTGGAGCTCAATATGCATCGGGATGCATATTGACAAAACACCACATCGATTATTTAGTTCTCTCTCGTTTATGTACCCCAACAATATTAAATGTTGATTAACATGGCAAGAGGTGAAGCACAACAAAACTACCTATCTAGGCAAGTTTAAATGAGGCCGGAAGCAACGAACAACAATTCCGGAAGTTTATGTACCCCAACAATATTAAATGTTGATTAACATGGCAAGAGGTGAAGCACAACAAAACTACCTATCTAGGCAAGTTTAAATGAGGCCGGAAGCAACGAACAACAATTCCGGAAAATCCTCATATGCATAATTTAAGGTTTGGTACTGTTCTGCCCTAAACATTATTTTAGAGTTGTTAAACATGCAAGATGAGTGCAACATGTTAACTAGACATTTCAAACATAGATGAAAGTTGGAATATTATTAAACTACACAAAATTCTGAGCAAGTTTCATATATAAATCATTTTAATCCGATGCACGGTTAGTGAGTTATTAAATGCATGAACGAGGGGGACTAATCTGCAAAATAGCAATCTCAGGAAATATAGACAAATCGTCCAGATCTGGAAAAAAAACGATGCGGGCCGAATCCGAGGCAAGCCCAACAGCAGGAAAAAACAGAGGCGGGGCGCTGGGTGTGCGGCTCACCCATGGGCTTGGCCCGGAGAGGAGGAAGTGGCAGGCCGAGGCGGGGCGGCGCGCTGGGCCGGACTCGGGCGCTGCGCTGGCCGGTGAAGCCGGGCCAGCCCACGAAGGAGGATGAGGCAGGCCGAACGAGGCCGGCTGGAGCTGGGCCGAAGGCGGGGAGGAGGTGGCCCACGCGGAAGGTCCACGCGGGCGCGGAGCGACCCGGTCGTCTCTCCCGATCCGATCGGGATCGAGGCAGGGTGGCGGTGGCGTTGGGAAACTCCAGCGACGGGGATGGCCGGAGCCGCGGCGGGCGACGCCGGATCTGGAAGCGGGCGGCGGTGGCGCTCCTCCTCGGGCTCGGATCGAGGCCGGAGTACTCCGAGACGGCGGCGGGGAGGCGTTCGGGCGATGGGGCGCGCTGCGGCGAGCAAAGGCGGCGACCGGCGATGGAGGCAGCGAGGCGGCGAGAGGAGGCGGGCGGTGGCGCTGGGCGGCGATGGATCTGAGTGGCGGCGGGGAGCCTCGGGCCCGGGAGGGCCTGCGGAGGGCCTCGCGGGCCGCAACGAAGTGGGGCGGCGCGGGCGCTGACATGGCGCGCTGAGATTGGCTCGGGCGACAGTGGAGTTGACGTGGTGCTCCCTGATTGGATGGAGTGAGGTGGCGGCGGTGAGCGGACATGTCCGGCGCGGCGCGGACGCGTCCGGCGGCGGAGTGGGAAGAAGCTAGGGTTTGGACTGCGCGAAAAATCGGGGAGAGCCACATATTTATAGGTAGAGGGAGCTAGGAGAGTCCAAATGAGGTGCGATTTTCGGCCACGCGATTGTGATCGAACGCTCTAGGACATGCAGCAGAGTTAGGTGTGTTTTGGGCCAAATTGGAGGGGTGTTGGGCTGCAACACACATGAGGCCTTTTCGGTCCCTCGGTTAACCGTTGGAGTATCAAACGAAGTCCAAATGGTACGAAACTTGACAGGCGGTCTACCGGTAGTAAACCAAGGCCGCTTGGCAAGACTCGGTCCAATCCGGAAATGTTTAACCCCCACACAAGAAAGAAAGGTAGAAATGACCACCGGAGGAGAACGAAGCACCGGAATGCAAAACGGACAATGGGGAAAAAGCTCGGATGCATGAGACGAACACGTATGCAAATGAAATGCACATGATGACATGATATGCAATGCATGACACGCAAGCAAATGACAACGCAAAAACCGCGAATAACTGAACGACACCTGGCACATCGGTCTCGGGGCGTTACAATGTCACTCTTGGTTCATTGCATATCCTGGTACACTGCCAGAGGCATTCATATAGAGTCATATCGTGTTCTAAGTATCGAGTTGTAATTCTTGATTTGTAAATAAATAGAAGTGTGATGACCATCATTCATAGAGCATTGTCCTAAAAAAGAAGAGAAAGGACAAAAAAAGAAAGGCCAAAAAAAGGGACAATGCTACTATCCTTTGCCACACTTGTGCTTCAAAGTAGCACCATAATCTTCATGATAGAGAGTCTTTTGTTTTGTCACTTTCATAATCTAGTGGGAAATTTTCATTATAGAACTTGGCTTGTATATTCAAATAATGGGCCTCCTCAAGTGCCCTAGGTCTTCGTGAGCAAGCAAGTTGGATGCACACCCACTTAGTTTCTTTTTTGAGCTTTCATACATTTATAGCTCTAGTGCATCCGTTGCATGGCAATCCCTACTCCATGCATTAACATCAATCGATGGGCATCTCCATAGCCCATTGATTAGCCTCGTTGATGTGAGACTTTGTCCTTTTTTGTCTTCTCCACATAACCCCCATCATCATATTCTATTCCACCCATAGTGCTATATCCATGGCTCGCGCTCATATATTGCGTGAAAGTTTATAGGTTTGAGATTACTAAAGTATGAAACAATTGCTTGGCTTGTCATTGGGGTTGTGCATGATGAGAGCATTCTTGTGTGACGAAAATGGAGCATGACTAAACTATATGATTTTGTAGGGATGGACTTTCTATGGCCATGTTATTTTGAGAGGACATAATTGCTTAGTTAGTATGCTTGAAGTATTATTATTTTTATGTCAATATGAACTTTTATCTTGAATCCTTCGGATCTGAATATTCATACCACAATTAAGAAGAATTACATTAAAATTATGCCAAGTAGCACTCCACATCAAAAATTCTGTTTTTATCATTTACCTACTCGAGGACGAGTAGGAATTAAGCTTGTGGATGCTTGATACGTCTCGAACGTATCTATAATTTTTTATTGCTCCATGCTATATTATCTACTGTTTTGGACATTATTTGGCTTTATTATCCACTTTTATATTATTTTTGGGACTAACCTATTAACCGGAGGCCCATCCCAGAATTGCTGTTTTTTTGCCTATTTTAGGGTTTCGAAGAAAAGGAATATCAAATGGAGTCCAAATGGAATGAAACCTTCGGGAACGTGATTTTCTCACCAAACATGATCCAGGAGACTTGGATCCTATGTCAAGAAACAAAGGAGGAGGCCACGAGGTAGGGGGGCGCACCTACCCCCCCAGGCGCGCCCTCCACCCTCGTGGCCCCCCAGTTGCTCCACCGACGTACTCCTTCCTCCTATATATACCTACGTACCCCCAAACGATCAGATAAAGAGCCAAAACCCTAATTCCACCGCCGCAACTTTCTGTATCCACGAGATCCCATCTTGGGGCCTGTTCCGGAGCTCCGCCGGAGGGGGTATCCATCACGGAGGGCTTCTACATCATCACCATAGCCCCTCTGATGAAGTCTGAGTAGTTTACCTAAGACCTACGGGTCCATAGTTATTAGCTAGATGGATTCTTCTCTCTTTTTGGATCTCAATACAATGTTCTCCCCCTCTCTTGTGGAGATCTATTCGATGTAATCTTCTTTTTGCGGTGTGTTTGTTGAGATCGATGAATTGTGGGTTTATAATCAAGTATATCTATGAACAATATCTGAATCTTCTCTGAATTCTTTTATGTATGATTGGTTATCTTTGCAAGTCTCTTCGAATTATCAGTTTGGTTTGGCCTACTAGATTGATCTTTCTTGCAATGGGAGAAGTGCTTAGCTTTGGGTTCAATCTTGCGGTGTCCTTTCCCAGTGACAGTAGGGGCAGCAAGGCACGTATTGTATTGTGGCCATCGAGGATAACAAGATGGGGTTTTCATCATATTGCATGAGTTTATCCCTCTACATCATGTCATCTTGCTTAAGGCGTTACTCTGTTTTCATGAACTTAATACTCTAGATGCATGCTGGATAGCGGTCGATGAGTGGAGTAATAGTAGTTGATGCAGGAAGGAGTCGGTCTACTTGTCTCGGACGTGATGCCTATATACATGATCATACCTAGATATTCTCATAACTATGCTCAATTCTGTCAATTGCTCAACAGTAATTCGTTCACCCACCGTAAAATACCTATGCTCTTGAGAGAAGCCACTAGTGAAACCAATGGCCTCCGGGTCTATCTTCATCATATTAATCTTCCAACACTCAGTTATTTTCATTGCCTTTTATTTTACTTTGCATCTTTATCATAAAAATACCAAAAAATTATCTTATCATATCTATCAGATCTCATTTTCGTAAGTGGCCGTGTAGGGATTGACAACCCCTTATCGCGTTGGTTGTGAGGATCTATTTGTTTTGTGCAGGTGTGAGGGACTCGCGCGTAGCCTCCTACTGGATTGATACCTTGGTTCTCAAAAACTGAGGGAAATACTTACGCTACTTTGCTGCATCACCCTTTCCTCTTCAAGGGAAAACCAACGCAGTGCTCAAGAGGTAGCAGAGCTCCTCGTGGATGCCGAGCTCTTCCTTCATCTTGACACCGCGGATGCCGTCGGAAAACACGGAGATGATGGCCTCGTCCGTGACCTTGGGGATCTTGAGGCGGGTGTTGTTGAAGCATTGGATGTACTTCCGGAGGGTGTCTCCCGGTTGCTGCCTGATGCGGCGTAGATCACCCGCGGCCAAAGGTCGGTCGCGAGTGCCCTCGAAGTTGGCGACGAAGCGGTCGCGCATCTCGTCCCAGGAGGAGATCGAGCCGTCCTCCAGGTTCAGGAGCCAGGAGCGAGCTCCATCCTTGAGAGCCATGGGAAACCAGTTCGCCATGACCTTTTCATCGCCGTTGGCCGCTTCGATGCTCAGCTCATAGAGCCACAGGAACTCAACAGGGTCGGCGGTACCGTCGTAGCGAGGAGGCAGATTCAGCTTGAGCTTGCCCGGCCAGGCAACGCTACACAGCTCGGGAGTGAAGGCACGACAGCCAGCCGTGGTAGCCGGGGCCCTCTTCGGAGATGGAGCTTGGTCTTGACGAGGTGCGCGCTGCGCCGCTGCGGGTAGTGCGCGGTCTTGACGAGGTGGCCCGGGGAGCGCAGGTGCAGCTTCTCGCGGCCGTGGAATTTCTTGGTAGCTTCTCTCTTCGCGCGCGGGCGCCGAGCGCGGCGGATCACGTCGCGGAGCCGAGCGCCTTGGTGCCAAGGCGACGTCTTGGGGCTGAGGTGGTGGAGGTGCGCCATGAGCCCCGTCGCCCACGGCTGGTTGAGGGGGAGGCAGAGAGTGGGATGGCGCCGGAGAGCCCCCCGCGGCGCGGACGAGCTCGGCGACGCGCTCGAGCCACTCCTCGTAGAGGTCGCCGATGGGGCGGTAGCACAGGAGCTCGTTCGCTGCGAGGAGCGTGGCCCGTGCCTCCATGGGAGTGCGGTGCACGTGAGACGAAGAACCGGCAGGGGTCAACGATGGAGTGGCGGTGCGGCCGTCCTGCCGCACCGAAGGATGCAGCGAGGACGCCTGCTGCTTGTTCCCCGCCGGACCGGTGGCAGCGTTGGCAGCGGGGGACGGAGAACGGTGATGTGGCCTGCCGATGGGAGCCGTCTGAGCGACGCGGGCGGTTAGGGCAGCCTGACGCTCAGCTCGAGCACGGCGTGCGTCCGCCATGTAAACGACGGCGCGACGGAGCGACAAAATGATGGAAGGGAAGCTACGATGCACCCCTACCTGGCGCGCCAAATGTCGGATGTGGGGTTCCAGCAAACCCTTAAGGTTCGAACACTGGGGTGCGCGCGAATTCTTTCCTTCCCACCAATCGACGCCCTAGCTCACTAAGATCTCGCGGACGAACTCGACGAACTCGCAACACAGAAAGACACAAGATTTATACTGGTTCGGGCCACCGTTGTGGTGTAATACCCTACTCCAGTGTGGTGGTGGTGGATTGTCTCTTGGGCTGATGATGAACAGTACAAGGGAAGAACAGCCTCCTGAGGTTGAGGTGTTCTTGAGCTCGGTGAGCTTGTGTATGTGTGTGGGTGGTCTAAATGATCCCCCTCTAAGGTGGTGGCTAGTCCTATTTTATACTGGCCCTGGTCCTCTTCCCAAATATCGAGCGGGAAGGGAGCCAACAATGGCGGGCTAATTCGAAGGGGGACAACTAGTACAAGCTATCCTGACAAAAGTGGTCTTTGCCTACCAAAGGCTTTGGTGGTGACGCTGTCTTGGGCTCCATGATGACCTCCATCTTGCCATCCTCCTGCTCTTGGTCTTGTTGCACCAATATAGCAACCTTTGCCTGATGCCTCGGTACTCTTCGCCTGCGCTGGCCTCCTTAGCACCAAAGAGGAAACAAGGACGCTGCGCGCGCTGGCACCCGCCTGGTGTCGTGCGTCATGGCTCACGTCATGAGGGTCTCGTGAGGTTTGCCCCTGCTTGATGTCTCCGCTCCTCGTGAGCCTGCCTAGCTAGGCTACTCCCGAGGAGGTCTTGCGTCGTCCGCCTCGCAAGGCTTGGACCCTCGCAAGGGTCTTGGGTGCTTTGCTGGTGATGATGGGCCATACGGCCTGCTGGCTTAGCCACGCCGCGGGCCGCAGGCAGGCAAGTCTGGGGACCCCCATTCCCAGAACGCCGACAGCCTTTATGCTTTCCAAAAGTTCTATATCATTTCCCATCAAATAGTATGCCATCCACATATAATATGAGAAATCCTACAGAGCTCCCACTCACTTTCTTGTAAACATAGGCTTCTCCATAAGTCTGCATAAACCCAAACGCTTTGATCATTTCATCAAAGCGAATGTTCCAACTCCGAGATGCTTGCACCAGCCCATAGATGGAGCGTTGGAGCTTGCATACCTTGTCAGCATTCTTAGGATCGACAAAACCTTCCGGCTGCATCATATACAATTCTTCCTTAAGAAAACCATTAAGGAATGCCGTTTTGACATCCATTTGCCATATCTCATAATCATAGAATGCGGCAATTGCTAACATGATTCGGACAGACTTCAGCTTCGCTATGGGTGAGAAGGTCTCATAGTAGTCAACCCCTTGAACTTGTCGATAACCCTTAGCGACAAGCCGAGCCTTATAGATGGTCACATTACCATCCGCGCCAGTCTTCTTCTTAAAGATCCATTTATTCTCTATGGCTTGCCGATCATCGGGCAAGTCTATCAAAGTCCATACTTTGTTTTCATACATGAATCCTATCTCGGATTTCATGGCCTCAAGCCATTTGTTAGAATCTGGGCCACCATCGCTTCTTCATAGTTCGAAGGTTCATCGTTGTCTAACAACATGATTTCCATGATAGGGTTTCCGTACCACTCTGGTGCGGAACGTGTCCTCGTGGACCTTCGAAGTTCATTAGCAACTTGATCTGAAGTTTCATGATCTTCATCATGAACTTCCTCTCTAGTCGGTGCAGGCACCACAGAAACATCTTCCTGAGCTACGCTACTCTCCGGTTCGAGAGGCAGTACCTCATCAAGTTCTACTTTCCTCCCACTTACTTCTTTCGAGAGAAACTCTTTCTTTAGAAATAATCCATTCTTGGCAACAAAGATCTTGCCTTCGGATCTGAGGTAGAAGGTATACCCAATAGTTTCCTTAGGGTATCCTATGAAGACGCATTTTTCTGACTTGGGTTCGAGCTTTTCAGGTTGAAGTTTCTTGACATAAGCATCGCATCCCCAAACTTTTAGAAATGACAAGTTAGGTTTATTTCCAAACCATAATTCATACGGTGTCATCTCAATGGATTTCGACGGAGCCCTATTTAAAGTGAATGTGGCAGTCTCTAAAGCATAACCCGAAAATGATAGCGGTGGATCGGTAAGAGACATCATAGATCGCACCATATCCAATAGAGTGTGAGTCGTTCGGACACACCATTAAGCTGTGGTGTTCTAGGAGGTGTGAGCTGTGAAACAATTCCACATTTCCTTAAGTGCGTGCCAAACTCGTGACTCAAATATTCCCCTCCACAATCTGATCGTAAGAACTTTATTTTCCTCTCACGTTGATTCTCTACCTCACTCTGAAATTCCTTGAACTTTTCAAAGGTCTCAGACTTGTGTTTCATTAAGTACACATATCCATATCTACTTAAGTCACCAGTGAGGGTGAGAACATAACGATAGCCACCGCGAGCCTCAACGCTCGTTGGACCGCACACATCAGTATGTATGATTTCCAGTAAGTTGGTTGCTCGCTCCATTGTTCCGGATAACGGAGTCTAGGTCATTTTCCCATGAGGCATGGTTCGCACGTGTCAAATGATTCATAATCAAGAGACTCCAAAAGTCCATCTTGTCATGGTTTTTTCACGGCAGATGTCCTCGTGAAAGGACTTAGTCATGGAGCCATCTGATGACCCACAAGTATAGGGGATCGCAACAGATTTCGAGGGTAGAGTATTCAGCCCAAGTTTATTGATTCGACACAAGGGGAGCCAAAGAATATTCTCAAGTATTAGCAGCTGAGTTGTCAATTCAACCACACCTGGAAACTTAGTATCTGCAGCAAAGTGTTTAGTAGCAAAGTAATATGATAGTTGTGGTAACAGTAGCAAAAAGGTAACGATAGCAAAAGTAATTTTTTGGTATTTTGTAGTGATTGTAACAGTAGCAACGGAAAAGTAAATAAGCGAAGAACAATATATGGAAAGCTCATAGGCAATGGATCGGTGATAGAGAATTATGCCAGATGCGGTTCATCATGTAACAGTCATAACATAGGGTGACACAGAACTAGCTCCAATTCATCAATGTAATGTAGGCATGTATTCCAAATATAGTCATACATGCTTATGGAAAAGAACTTGCATGACATATTTTGTCCTACCCTCCCGTGGCAGCGGGGTCCTAGCGAAAACTAAGGGATATTAAGGCCTCCTTTTAATAGAGTACCGGACCAAAGCATTAACACATAGTGAATACATGAACTCCTCAAACTACAGTCATCACCGGTAAGTATCCCGATTATTGTCACTTTGGGGTTAACGGATCATAACACATAATAGGTGACTATAGACTTGCAAGATAGGATCAAGAACTCTCATATATTGATGAAAACATAATAGGTTCAGATCTGAAATCATGGCACTCGGGCCCTAGTGACAAGTATTAAGCATAGCAAAGCCATAGCAACATAGTGGATACTAGGGATACTAGGGATCAAACCCTAACAAAACTAACTCGATTACATGATAAATCTCATCCAATCCATCACCATCCAGCAAGCCTATGATGGAATTACTCATGCACGGTAGTGAGCATCATGAAATTGGTGATGGAGGAAGGTTGATGATGACGATGGCGACGGATTCCCCTCTCCGGAGCCCCGAACGGACTCCAGATCAGCCCTCCGGAGAGGTTTTAGGGCTTGGCGGCGGCTCCATATCGTAAAACGTGATGAATCCATCTCTCTGATTTTTTCTCTCCGAAACCAAATATGTAGAGTTGGAGTTGAGGTTAGAGGAGCTCCAGGGGGCCCACGAGGTAGGAGCGTGCCCTAGGGGGGCAGGCGCGCCCCCACCCTCGTGGCTAGGGTGTGGGCCCCCTGGTCTCCATCTTTTGCAAGGATTTTTTATTATTTCCGAAAAGATGTTTCGTGAAGTTTCAGGTCATTCCGAGAACTTTTGTTTCTGCACATAAATAACACCATGGCAATTCTACTGAAAACAGCGCCAATCCGGGTTAGTTCCATTCAAATCATGCAAGTTAGAGTCCAAAACAAGGGCAAAAGTGTTTGTAAAAGTATATATGACGGGGACGTATCAACTCCCCCAAGCTTAAACCTTTGCTTGTCCTCAAGCAATTCAGTTGATAAACTGAAAGTGATAAAGAAAAACTTTTACAAACTCTGTTTGCTCTTGTTGTTGTAAATATGTAAAGCCAGCATTCGAGTTTTCAGCAAAGATTATGAACTAACCACATTCACAATAACACATAGGTCTCATGTTTACTCATATCAATGGCATGATCAACTATCGAGCAATAATAATAAATCTCGGATGACAACACTTTCTCAAAACAATCATAATATGATATAACAAGATGGTATCTCGCTAGCCCTTTCTGAGACCGCAAAACATAAATGCAGAGCACCTTTAAAGATCAAGGACTGACTAGACATTGTAATTCATGGTAAAAGAGATCCAGTCAAGTCATACTCAATGTAAACTAACAGTAATGAATGCAAATGACAGAGGTGCTCTCCAACTGGTGCTTTTTAATAAGAGGATGATGACTCAACATAAAAGTAAATAGATAGGCCCTTCGCAGAGGGAAGCATGGATTTGTAGAGGTGCCAGAGCTCGGTTTTGAAATAGAGGTGAATAATATTTTGAGCGGTATACTTTCATTGTCAACATAACAACCAAGAGATGGCGATATCTTCCATGCTACACACATTATAGGCGGTTCCCAAACAGAATGGTAAAGTTTATACCCCCCTTCCACCAACAAGCATCAATCCATGGCTTGCTTGAAGCAACGAGTGCCTCCAACTAACAAGAGACCCAGGGGGAGTTTTGTTTGCAATTATTTTGATTTAGTTTGCATAAAGCATGGGACTGGGCATCCCGGTGACCAGCCATTTTTCTTGTGAGTGAGGAGCGGAGTCCACTCCTCTTGAGAATAACCTGCCTAACATGGAAGATACGAATAACCCTAGTTGATACATGAGCTATTCGAGCATACAAAACAGGATGTTTATTTGAAGGTTTAGAGTTTGGCACATACAAATTTACTTGGAACGGCAGGTAGATACTGTATATAGGTAGGTATGGTGGACTCATATGGAATAACTTTGGGGTTTATGGAGTTGGATGCACAAGCAGTATTCCCACTTAGTACATGTGAAGGCTAGCAAAAGACTGGGAAGCGACCAGCTAGAGAGCGACAACAGTCATGAACATGCATTAAAATTAATCAACACCGAATGCAAGCATGAGTTGGATATAATCCACCATGAACATAAATATCATGAAGGCTATGTTGATTTTGTTTCAACTACATGCGTGAACATGCGCCAAGTCAAGTCACTTAAATCATTCAGAGGAGGATACCACCCTATCATACCACATCACAGCCATTTTAATAGTATGTTGGCACGCAAGGTAAACCATTATAAACTTCTAGCTAATCAAGCATGGCACAAGACACTATGATCTCTAGTTGTCATTGCAAACATGTTTATTCATAATAGGCTGAATCAGGAATGATGTACTAATCATATTTACAAAAACAAGAGATGTCAAGTTCATACTAGCTTTTCTCATCTCAGTCAGTCCATCATATATCATCATAATTACCTTTCACTTGCACGACCGAACGATGTGGATAATAATAACAATGTATGCGCATTAGACTAAGCTAGAATCTGCAAGCATTCAATAAACAGGAGAAGACAAGGCAATATGGGCTCTTTTGTCAGATCAACAATAATGCATATAAGAGCCACTTCAACAATTTAATCATGGTCTTCTCCTATTGACCCCCAAAGAAGAGAAAAGAAATAAAACTATTTACATGGGAAAGCTCCCAACAAGCAAAAGAAGAACAAGAAATCTTTTTGGGTTTTCTTTTTAATTACTACTACAAGCATGGAAATTAAAACTAGCTAAAAGCTACAACTATTTTTTTGGGTTTTCTTAAGGTTTATTAAACACACAAGAAGAAAGCATAAAAAGGAAAATAAACTAGCATGGATGATACAATGAAAAAGTATGAGCACCGACATCTAGCAATGAGTGTGTGGACATGAATATAACGTCGGTGAGAAATACTTACTCCCCCAAGCTTAGGCTTTTGGCCTAAGTTGGTCTATGGCCACGGTTGGCCTGGCGGATATCCATAATAGTAGTTGGGGTCGTACTGAGATGAAGAAGACTCTGATTGCCACTGGTTGGCAATCATTTCCAGATCCCAATGGTAATTAGACTGTCGTGGAGGATCAACTTGTGGTTCCGACTCTGGCTCTGTGGCTGATGTAGGGTTCCGGTAGGCGTGAATAGCCTCTAATGGAACAAGGTACTTACCTGCAGATAAATCAAACAAGGAAGGAGCAGGCAGGGTAATAGTCTCAGGATGATGTTTATCAAAGAACAATTTGTATTTAAGCTCTCCTTCCCTATTCTTAACAATAAAATCATGTGCCACCATACTCTTATAATCTAAATAAACAATGGGCAGCAAATTTTCTTCCTTCTCATAATGCCTAATAGGTATGTTGAAATGTGCACCTAGGCGTGGAACCATATAAATTTGACATGCAAGCTCAAGAACATGGTCACCCAGGCAACATAAATTTGCAATGAATAAAGCACTAGAACAAAAACTAATTGGACCAATGGAGGAGTCACATACCAAGGAACAATCCCCCAAGCAGTTTTGTGAGAGGTGCTTTGAGCAAGGAGATCGAAAATGGCAGCAAAATGAGCTTGGACTCGGGTATGAACTGGATATTCGTGTTTGTGGGAGGAACAAAAAGTGTGTGGGTGCAGGAATAAGTGGAGGAGGGCCACCGTGGGCCCACATGGCAGGGGGCGCGCCCTCCACCCTCGTGGCCAGGTGGATGACCCCCCCGCTGTGTTCTCAGTGCCAAATATTCTCAAATATTCTAGAAAAAAATCATATTTAAATTTCAGGGCATTTGGAGAACTTTTATTTTCGGGGTATTTTTATATTGCATGAATAATCAGATAACAGACAGAAACATACTTATTTTAATTTTATTTAATATAAATAACAGAAAGTAAAAGGAGGGTACAAAGAGTTGTGCCTTCTAGTTTCATCCATCTCATGCTCATCAAAAGGAATCCACTAACAAGGTTGATCAAATCTTGTTAACGAACTCATTCCGAATAGCATGGAACCGGAGAAATTTTGAATAACACTATGTTACCTCAACGGGGATATGCACATCCCCAATAATAAGAATATCATATTTCTTTTTGACAGTAGGTAGAGGAAATTCAAAACCTCCAATAATAATCGATGGAATTTTTCCAATAGAGTTGATACTATGAACTTGAGGTTGTTTCCTCGGAAAGTGTACCGTATGCTCATTACCATTGACATGAAAAGTGACATTGCCTTTAGTGCAATCAATAATAGCCCCTGTAGTATTCAAAAAGGGTCTTCCAAGAACAATAGACATACTATCGTCCTCGGGAATATCAAGAATAACAAAGTCCGTTAAAATAGTAACGTTTGCAACTACAACAGGCACATCCTCACAAATACCGACAGGTATAGCAGTTGATTTATCAGCCATTTGCAAAGATATTTCAGCAGGTGTAAACTTATTCAAATCAAGTCTATGATATAAAGAGAGAGGCGTAACACTAACACCGGCTCCAAGATCACATAAAGCAGTTTTAACATAGTTTCTTTTAATGGAGCATGGTATAGTGGGTACTCCTGGTTCTCCAAGTTTCTTTGGTATTCCACCCTTAAAAGTATAATTAGCAAGCATGATGGAAATTTCAGCTTCTGGTATCTTTCTTTTATTAGTAACAATATCTTTCATATACTTAGCATAAGGATTCATTTTGAGCATATTAGTTAATCGCATACACAAAAAGATAGGTCTAATCATTTCAGCAAAGCGCTCAAAATCCTCATCATCCTTTTTCTTGGATGGTTTGGGAGGAAAAGGCATGGGTTTCTGAACCCATGGTTCTCTTTCTTTACCATGTTTCCTAGCAACAAAGTCTTTCTTATCATAACGTTGATTCTTTGATTATGGGTTATCAAGATCAACAACAGGTTCAATTTCTATATCATTATCATTACTAGGTTGAGCATCATCATGAACATTATCATTAACATTATCACTAGTTTCAGGTTCGTTACCAGATTGTGTTTCAGCATCAGAAATAGAAATATCATTTGGATTCTCAGGTGTTTCAGTAATAGGTTCACTAGAAGCATGCAAAGTCCTATCATTTTTCTTTTTCTTCCTTTTGGAAGGACAAGGTGCATCTATATTATTTCTCTGAGAATCTTGATCAATTCTCTTAGGGTGGCCTTCAGGATATAGAGGTTCCGGAGTTATTCTACCACCTCTAGTCATAACTCTAACATCATTATCATTATTCTTACTATTCAATTCATTGAGCAAATCATTCTGAGCCATATAATCACCCAAGTGTTAAAGCATATCAGCACTGCTTTTAATTCTCTACCAAAATAAGCATTGAAGTCTTCTTGCTTAGCCATAAATTTATCAAACTCATCTAAGCACGGGCTAGCAAACTTAGTAAATGGGATTTCAGCTTTATCATATCTATAGAGAGAATTTACCTTTACTACCTATGTCGGGTTATCAAGACCATGTATTTCTTCACTAGGAGATGGATTAAGATCATATATTTCTTCAACAGGAGGTAAATTAAGACCATGTATTTCTTCAATAGGGGTAAATTCTTAACATCTTCAGCTTTAATACCTTTTTCTTTCATAGATTTCTTTGCCTCTTGCATATCTTCAGGACTGAGAAATAGAATACCCATCTTCTTCGGAGTTGGTTTAGGAATAGGCTCAGGAGCTGGCTCAGGAAGTGTCCAATTATTTTCATTTGTCAACATATTATTCAATAGAATTTCAGCTTCATCCGGTGTTCTTTCCCTGAAAACAGAACCAACACAACTATCCAGGTAATCTCTGGAAGCACCGGTTAGTCCATTATAAAAGATATCAAGTATTTCATTTTTCTTAAGAGGATGATCATGCAAAGCATTAAGTAATTGGAGAAGCCTCCCCCAAGCTTGTGGGAGACTCTCTTCTTCAATTTGCACAAAATTATATATATCCCTTAAAGCAGCTTGTTTCTTATGAGTAGGGAAATATTTAGCAGAGAAGTAATAAATCATATCCTGGGGACTACGCACACAACCAGGATCAAGAGAATTAAACCATATCTTAGCATCACCCTTTAATGAGAACGGAAATATTTTAAGGATATAAAAGTAACAAGTTCTCTCATCATTACTGAACAGGGTAGCTATATCATTTAATTTAGTAAGATGTGCCACAACAGTTTCAGATTCGTAACCATGAAAAGGATCAGATTCAACCAAAGTAATTATATCAGGATCAACAGAGAATTCATAATCCTTATCAGTAACAAAGATAGGTGAAGTAGCAAAAGCAGGGTCAGGTTTCATTCTAGCATTAAGAGATTGTTGCTTCCATTTAGCTAATAGCCTCTTGAGTTCGTATCTATCTTTGCAAGCTAAAATAGCTAAAGCAGCTTCCTTTTCAAAAACATAACCCTCAGGAATAACAAGCGATTCATTTTCATTAGGGGGAGAGTCTTCATCATCACTTTCATCAATATTATCAGATTCAATATTTTCATTCTCTATAACCCTAGCAAGTTGTTCATCAAGAAATTCACCCTAGCAAAACTGGCATCATCAATAACATGCGACATATCAGAACGAATAGCAGAAGCATGTTTAGGTGTCGCAAGCTTACTCAAAACATAAGGTGAATCAAGTGCAGAGCTAGATGGCAGTTCCTTACCTCCCCTCGTAGTTGAGGGATAAATCTTGGTTTTTGGATCTCTCAAGTTCTTCATAATGATAAGCAGATATAAATCCCAAGTGACTCAAAGAATAGAGCTATGCTCCCCGGCAACGGCGCCAGAAAATAGTCTTGATAACCCACAAGTATAGGGGATCGCAACAGTTTTCGAGGGTAGAGTATTCAACCCAAATTTATTGATTCGACACAAGGGGAGCCAAAGAATATTCTCAAGTATTAGCAGCTGAGTGGTCAATTCAACCACACCTGGAAACTTAGTATCTGCAGCGAAGTGTTTATTAGCAAAGTAATATGATAGTTGTGGTAACGGTAGCAAAAAGGTAACGATAGCAAAAGTAATGTTTTTGGTATTTTATAGTGATTGTAACAGTAGCAACGGAAAAGTAAATAAGTGAAGAACAATATATGGAAAGCTCATAGGCAATGGATCGGTGATAGAGAATTATGCCGAATGCGGTTCATCATGTAACAGTCATAACATAGGGTGACACAGAACTAGCTCCAATTCATCAATGTAATGTAGGCATGTATTCTGAATATAGTCTTACGTGCTTATGGAAAAGAACTTGCATGCCATCTTTTGTCCTACCCTCCCGTGGCAGCGGAGTCCTAGCAGAAACTAAGGGACATTAAGGCCTCAATAGAGTACCGGACCAAAGCATTAACACATAGTGAATACATGAACTCCTCAAACTACGGTCATCACCAGTAAGTATCCCGATTATTGTCACTTCGGGGTTAACGGATCATAACACATAATAGGTGACTATAGACTTGCAAGATAGGATCAAGAACTCTCATATATTGATGAAAACATAATAGGTTCAGATCTGAAATCATGGCACTCGGGCCCTAGTGACAAGCATTAAGCATAGCAAAGTCATAGCAACATCAATCTCAGAACATAGTGGATACTAGGGATCAAACCCTAACAAAACTAACTTGATTACATGATAAATCTCATCCAACCCATCACCGTCCAGCAAGCCTACGATGGAATTACTCACGCACGACGGTGAGCATCATGAAATTGGTGATGGAGGAAGGTTGATGATGACGATGGCGACGGATTCCCCTCTCCGGAGCCCCGAACGGACTCCAGATCAGCCCTCCCGAGAGGTTTTAGGGCTTGGCAGCGGCTCCGTATCATAAAACACAATGAATCCTTCTCTCTGATTTTTTTCTCTCCAAAACCAAATATATAGAGTTGGAGTTGAGGTCGGAGGAGCTCCAGGGGGCCCACGAGGTAGGGGGCGCGCCCCCACCCTCGTGGCTAGGGTGTGGGCACCCTGGTCTTCATCTTTTACAAGGATTTTTTAATATTTCCGAAAAGATGTTCAGTGAAGTTTCAGGTCATTCCGAGAACTTTTGTTTCTGCACATAAATACCACCATGGCAATTCTGCTGAAAACAGCGTCAGTCCGGGTTAGTTCCATTCAAATCATGCAAGTTAGAGTCCAAAACAAGGGCAAAAGTGTTTGGAAAAGTAGATACGACAGAGACGTATCACCATCGCTACGGTTTAGCTTAAAGGAGTTAAAGCGGACAAGGGACGCAAGAGTTTATACTGGTTCGGCCCCTTACGGTGAAGGTGAAAGCCTAATCCAGTTGTGATGGAATTGCTAGGGTTTCGATGACCAGGGAGCGAATCCGCTTTGCCTGGCTCTCGAGTTGTTGTGTGTTGTCCCTAAACCGCCGCCGGGTCGTCCCTTTATATACACAGGTTGACGTCCGGCGGTTTACAGAATCCCGAGGCTGGTTCATAAACGTGTCCGGCTCGGTTTCTACCTTTCCTTGTCTTACAACATAAGTTACATATAATATGGCGGTTTACATCTACGGGCCCTAATCGCCTTCGGGCCCTGGGCCTTTATGTTAGATCTCCTCCATAAAGCGTCATCCCTTTTATCTTCATGGGCTTCAAACATGATTAACTCCTTGTGAAGATAACCCGGCCCCTTACGGCCGGTTTATACTTAATAGTAATATCCCCAACATTAGGCCCCAGATTGATTTGAACTTGTTCATGTCAATCTTCAACACTTATAAAAATTCCTACCTTTGCACCTTCGCATAGATCTTCTAAACCGCCATGACGTCATCCTCCAGATTTGTAGTAAACCGCCATGACGTTACCTGTTCATTAAAGCCGAAGATACTTTATTAATGAGCATCCAAAAATCGAGGCGACAACCTTGTTATATATCCATTTTTTGGGCTCCTCGATTCCCGCGCCTGTCGCTTATCTCTTTGCCTTATAAATAGGGCTGAGGATCCCTTTCCTTTTCCTCCCGTTGCCTCTTCATCTCTTCTTCCACCTCGCGACGCCTCTGCACCCAAGCGCCACCGCCGTCGTCGAGCTTCACCTCTGCCTCACCATTGGCCGCTGCATCAACCTAATCGCACCAGAAAAACGCGGCGCACCTCTACTGCTTCAACAGCTTCGGTAAGTCTTTCCCTCTTTCCTCTGTAGATCCATTTAGGGTTCACAGGGGTTCATGTTGTTCTTCTCTTGTTCTTCGTCAGTTCATACACAGCAGGCCTCAACTTTGATGCGTTCCGTGCGGTAGCTTTTAACCTAATGGTCGAAGGTTCAAGTCCTGCTATACCCAAAACAAAAAAAAACCACTCTTGTATTCGTAAGTATGCATAGTAGCCTTCAAAGAGCACTCTTTGGCCTCGAGAAAAGCCCCTTTCTCATCAACATCTCCACTTCGCTCGTTGTTTGAGGTAAGTATAAAGGAGATCAGACTGGCTCGGTCATTGATAGTCCGGCCTTCTCCTTATTCATTGGATAGGGCGCGGGGGAAAGTCAAGTCAAGCACTAGTTAGTTGGGGTGGGACGCACCAAAGCAGCGTTCGTTGCACTAGCGCCTTATCTTTTGAAGCTAAACAGAGGCTCGAAATATATCAGTCTTTATCTTGGCTATCAAACCATGCCTTCTATGTATAAAACCAATTTGAACTTTTGCGAACTGCTCCGGAACCAACTTTTTAGGTCTAAATCTTTTTCTTTTCCTGACTTGTAGTAGATCCAAAATGCTAGTGTGAACTTGTGAAACCTATTTTTCCTCACTTAGTCATTTTTTGCCTTAGATCTGTACCTTCCTTATTTGCGTAGCCGGTTTATCCTTTTAGAAAATAATCCGTCATATGCCATTAGTCCCCTTGTAAACCGCCCATCGCTTTACCAGCATCAGCCTCCGTTTTAACAATTTGATGCAACTCCTTTTCCTTAACCTGTTGCGCTTTATGCTTTGTCAATTGTGAATCGTAAACCGACATTAATCTTTTCCAGCTCTTCACTGAGGATGTCCAAACAATTTTATGCCTGTAACTGGGTCCCTTCCTGGGTTACTGAAGAGCAATTGAATGCATGCATCAGAACTGGCGCTTTACCGAAGCAAAGTGAAATCCAGTGGCGAGTTCCCGGTCCAGAAAACCCTCCTACCCCCAGAGATGGCGAAGTAGTAGTGTTTGTTAATCATATGAGCCATGGCTTTAAACCGCCTGGATCCAAGTTTTTCCGCGATGTACTTGCCAGCTTTCAGATCCACCCTCAAGATATTGGACCCAACTCTGTGTCCAATATTTGCAAGTTTCTGCTATGGGCAAAGGCAAATGGAGCACAGACTTGTCAACCTACGCCCACCTCAATGCTCAAGAATTGCACTCTGGCTTTTTAAACCGTCTGCACACAAACCATGACTACGAAGCCGGTTTAGTGAATCTGATGAAGGGGCGTTATGAGGTAACTACATAACCTTTTCTCTCCTATGTCCAATTTCAAGTACCAACTCCAGTAGCCCCCAAGGGCCGATTTATGATGTCAATCTAAATCGGGACTTTGCATCCAATTCTGCATACTTATCTTCCAAGGGCCGGTTTATCGTTTGATGATGAACCGGTACTTTTAACTTTGTAATCTTGAAACTTACATCAGTGTAGTTCCTAAGGGCCGGCTATCTTTCCAAGCTGAACCGGGACCTTAGTCGATGTTACTTTGAGCAAACATACATTAGCCCCCAAGTGTCAAGAATAATACTTGTATTGTGCTTGAAACTTTTAAAAAATTCTGATAATCAAGCAAATAGGCATTAGCCCCCAAGTGCCAAGTGTATAACTTGTTATGTGCTTGGGACTTCCAAATTTTACTGCCGCTTCATAATATGTCTTTCTCTTATAGGCCGAGCTGAGCAAAAAGGAAGCCCAAATCGCAGACTTTCAAGAAAATATCAAAACCCAGCAAGCAGAGACCTCCAAGGCCAAAGAAGAACTGACCAGCGCTTTAACAGCCATGGAGAAGCTGAAGGAAACTTTGAAGAAGGAACAGGCAGACAGGGGCATAGAAAAATCCTCTTTACAAAAGAGAGCCGAAGACGCAGAGGCAACCCTTAAACCGGTGGTCGAAGAACTGACCGGTTTAAAGTGGCGGATCAATGCCATGACCTCTGCTGTTTTTGGTAAGTATCTGTCCTGAAGCTTTTCAATAAACAATATCTCGTCGGTTGCCAGTTTACTGATGCTTGCAATAACACAGCAACCCGCATTACCCACCTGGGCTCTGACATGCAGATGAAGCTGAAAGCTGCCTATACAATGATAGAGCAGTTATATTCCGGAGCTCAACGGGCCATCTGCATGCTGCGCATAACAAACCGCCTCCAACTTTGATAAAGGAGACCATTGACAAATTCTCAATGCTGCCTGCCCATCTGGATGAGTTAAAGAGATCAGGTGCAAGGGCCGGTGCGCTGACTGCACTAATGCGGGTGAAGGCATGGATACCGGATCTTGACTCATCGGATATTGGCAGAGGCTATCCTAGCATAAAAGAGGATGGCTCCGAGTTTAACAATGATGATCTTCGGAGGCTGACAAAAGAAATGCACCCTATAGCGAGCAAATTGGCTGCAGAAATAGATCTCTCTCACTACCAGCCAGTTTATGATGCTGATCACAAAAGACTTCCTGCGCCAACACATGATGTAGAAGATCTTACGCCGCCAATCCGTAAGCATACCTATGCCCCTGATGTTGACCCCTCAAACCTTATAAGTGATGAAGCTGTGTTCCAAGCCTTGACTGGAATCGATTGGTCAACCATTGACTTCCAGCCACTGGGTAGAGAGGAGGAAGACGCACCGGCACAGGACGATCCACAGCCTTCAACTCAGCCCGGTGATGAGTCATGAACCGGAGGCCGGTTTAACCTATCGCAGCCTGCCTTTCTTGCTAAAACAATTATTCTGTGTGGGCATTAAAGCGCCTTATAATAGGCTAGTTCAAATACTTGTTTGTTATGCCATCGAGCATACTTGTTTTGCTTGATACTGATAACTCACCATGCTTTTGGGATCTATTATATGCATAATCCGCAGTGGCTGTATTTTAACTTGTTCCTGCATACAAGAGATTGAAAGTGTCCTGGCGGTTTACCACTGGACGGCTCATGATGCCCAAATATATAGCCTAGGTGTAGAGCCAAAGGCTGTATTTAAAAACAACCAGATATAAAGTAGATGATACCTGTTACCTCGTTGGTTGACCAACTGTTGTTATAATAAGGGTGATAACACCAATATGGAGTATTGATGACTCATTCCATGTTTGCCGGTTTACGATAAAACCGTACCGGGTTATGATAAACACCAGTTTTTATCCATATAATACCGGTGACTTGTAGTCAAAACCAGACCGGATCAACAAGTGCTGAATTATAGCTGATCATGTACTGACAACTTAGCGTTGTAAGCCATGCCGGGTTTTAATAAACGCCAGTTTATCAGAAAATATTTATAAATCTTATCAAAGTAGAAAAAACTTTGCAAAAAACACAAGAAGAAATATGCAAGGCTTTTCATGGGCTGCCAGGCCCTAAATCGAGGTTTTTCATGGGCTGCCAGGCCACTGAGTTAAACCATTTTTCAAAGCCTTTTAAGATGGACCTCAATCTTTAACCAATCATCGTTTTAACTTTGACAAGTTCAAGGTCTATGAGATTGACTTGTCAAACGCTCGATGGGTCATACCAGGTTTACCTGGACGGAGTGGCTTACTTAAAAAGGCAGGATAACCCAGGGTTTTAGGTGAATACACCTGGCTTCCAAGCCTGTCTTGATAGCCTATTGCAAGGGTGCAAACTCTTTGTTCTTTGAGAAGCAAAGAGCCCCCAAGCAACATTTGAGCTGTGCTCGATGGGTGCCTATGTTTGAGTTGTTCTGGTGCAACACTCTCTTTGGCCCCACATAATTTCCTTTTGGCCTTAAGCCTATCAAGAGGTGTAGCTATGGTGCGAATACAACCAAGCCCCCTAGTGATTTCCCTTTGGCCTTAAGCCGATCAAGAGGCGTAGCTATGGTTCGAATACGACCAAACCCCTTAGTGATTTCCTTTTATATGTGTGGCTTTATAAGCCGGATCAGTAGAACTCCGCTTTATAAATAGAAGCCCCGATGTAAACACACATGATGTAAAAACAACAAAGATCCCGCTTTAGCTGAGGCTCTGGTTTATTATATTGATCATAATATATACATTGTCATACTTATGTACATAAAAAGAGCCTATGGCTCAAGTATAGTAAGGCCGAAGATGAGCTATATTCCACGGCCACTGGGTCTCCTCCTCCGATTTACATGAGTCTTTGTGCTCTCGAACATCGACAAGGTAGGATGATCCATTGTGCAAATTTTTGCTGACCACAAAAGGCCCTTCCCAAGGTGGGGATAACTTGTGCATATCAGTCTGATCCTGGATGAGCCGGAGCACCAAATTGCCTTCTTGAAAAGTTCTGGTTTTAACCCGACAGCTATGATAACGTTGCAGATCTTGTTGCTAAATCGCCGAACGTGCCGCTGCAAGATCACGCTCCTCATCTAACAGGTCCAGTGAGCCCTGACATGCTTTCTCATTATCAGCTTCAACATAAGCCGCCACACGGGGCGAATCATGATGGATGTGACTAGGGAGAACCGCCTCTACTCCGTAAACCGTGAAGAAAGGCATGTAACCCGTAGATCTGTTTGGTGTGGTGTTGATACTCCATAACACAAAAGGTAACTCCTCCAACCAACAACCCAACATCCGCTTTAAAGGAACCATAAGCCGGGGTTTGATACCTCTCAAAATCTCTTGATTGGCCCTCTCTGCTTTACCATTAGATTGAGGGTGAGCCATTGATGACACGTCAAGCCAGATGAGCTCATGTTGATAAAATTCTTCCATAGCACCCTTGGACAGATTAGTACCACTATCAGTTATAATGCTATGTGGAAAACCAAACCGGAAGATCACCTTTTTGATGAATTGAACTACCGTGGCCGCATCACACTTGCTGACTAGCTCTGCCTCTACCCACTTGGTGAACTTATCAACCACCACCAATAAGTGGGTCTTCTTGTCCTCGGACCTCTTAAAGGGTCCAACCATATCCAGCCCCCAAGTTGCAAACGGCCAAGTGATTGGAATCATCCTTAATTCTTGGGCCGGAACATGAGCGCGGCATGCAAACTTCTGACAACCGTCACACCTCTTTACCAAATCCTCAGCGTCAGCATGAGCCGTCAACCAATAGAAGCCATGACGAAAAGCCTTAGCCACCAAGGATTTTGAACCGGCGTGGTGACCACAATCTCCTTCGTGGATCTCACGCAAAATCTCACAACCTTCTTGAGGAGACACACAATGCTGAAACGCCCCTGTTACGTTGCAATGATGCAGCTCCCCATTGACAATCGTCATTGACTTGGATCGCCGGATTATCTATTGGGCCAATGTTTCATCGTCTGGTAACTCGCCCATTTTCATGTACGCCAGGTATGGGACCGTCCAATCCAGAATAACGTGAAGAGCCGCCACCAATTGAGCCTCCGGGTCAGGCATAGCCAAATCCTCCTCCGTAGGTATCTTGACTAACGGATTATGTAGCACATCTAGAAAGGTATTAGGTGGCACCGGTTTACGTTGAGAGCCTAAGCGACTTAAAGCATCTGCCGCTTCATTCTTTCACCGGCCTATATGGTCAACCTGATAACCCTTGAAATGACCGGCCACTGTGTCCACCTCTCGTCTATACGCCGCCATGAGCGGATCCTTGGAATCCCAAGTGCCAGACACCTGTTGAGCCACCAGGTCCGAGTCACCAAAGCACTTAACCCGGCTTAGATTCATCTCCTTAGCCATCCGAAGACCATGGAGCAAGGCCCGATACTCAGCTGCATTGTTAGTGCAAGGGAACATTAAACGGAGAACATAACAAAACTTATCACCTCGTGGGGAAGTTAATGTGACTCCAGCCCCCGAGCCCTCCAATTGTCTGGACCCATCAAAATGAATAGTCCAATACGTGTTGTCTGACTTTTCCTCCAGTGCCTGCAACTCTGTCCAATCATTGATGAAGTCCACAAGTGCTTGGGATTTGATTGCTGTGCGAGGTGTATATTTTAAGCCATGAGGTCCAAGCTCAATAGCCCATTTGGCAATCCGGCCAGTTGCTTCTCTGTTTTGGATGATATCTCCCAAGGGGGCTGAACTGACCACTGTGATAGGATGACCCTGAAAATAATGCTTGAGCTTCCGTCTTGCCATGAAAACCCCATACACTAGCTTTTGCCAATGTGGGTACCTCTGTTTGGACTCAATAAGCACCTCGCTAATGTAATAAACTGGCTGTTGAACTGGATACTCCTTTCCGGCCTCCTTGCGCTCCACAACAATAGCCACACTAACAGCCCAGGCATTAGCATTCACATATAGCAATAAGGACTCTTTATCGACCGGAGCCGCAAGGACAGGTGGTTTGGCTAATTGCCTCTTCAAGTCCTCAAACGCTTTATTAGCAGCGTCACTCCAGACAAAGTCATCTGTCTTCTTGAGCATCTGATACAAAGGGATAGCCTTCTCCCCAAGGCGACTGATAAACCGGCCTAAGGCCGCAATCCGGCCCGCCAAGCGCTGAACATCATTGATACACGCCAGTTTAGCCAGAGATGTGATAGCTGTGATCTTCTCCGGATTAGCTTCAATGCCCCTATTAGACACCAGAAAACCCAAGAGCTTGCCTGCCGGTACACCAAAGACACATTTGGCCGGATTAAGCATCATCTTATAAACCCAAAGGTTATCAAAAGTTTCCTTCAAGTCATCTATCAATGTTTCCTCCTTTCTGGATTTCACCACAATATCATCCACATAAGCATGAACATTGCGCCCAATCTATTTATGAAGAAAATTCTGGACACAACACTGATAAGTTGCCTGGGCACTCTTGAGCCCAAAAGGCATAGATACATAGCAGAAGGCTCCAAAGGGAGTTATGAAAGCTATCTTCTCTTGGTCCTTAACTACCATTTTGATCTGATGATAACCAGAATAAGCATCCAGAAAACACATACGGTCACAACCCGCCGTAGCATCAATGATTTGATCAATACGAGGGAGGGAAAAGGGATCAGCTGGACATGCCTTGTTCAAGTATGTGTAGTCCACACACATACGCCAAGTGTCGTTTTTCTGAAGTACCAGCACCGGATTAGCTAACCACTCAGGGTGAAAGACCTCCACGATAAACCCTGCTGCCAAAAGCCGGGCTACCTCCTCACCAATAGCCTTACACCTCTCCTCGTTGAAGCGACGGAGAAACTGCCTGACCGGTTTAAACTTAGGATCTATATTAAGAGTGTGCTCAGGGAGTTCCCTCGGTACATCTGGCATGCTAGAAGGCTTCCATGCAAAGATGTCCCGGTTCTCACAGATGAACTCAATGAGCGCGCTTTCCTATTTCAGATCCAGGTTAGCACTGATGCTGAACTGCTTGGATGAATCGCCAGGAACAAAGTCAACCAGCTTAGTCTCCTCAGCCGATTTGAATTTCAACGCCGGATCATGCTCTATAGTTGGCTTTTTCAGAGAAGTCATATCTACCGGATCAACATTGTTCTTATAAAAATTCAGCTCCTCTGTGGCTCAAACCGACTCGGCATAAGCCGCATCACCTCTTCACATTCCAATCCGTCTCCCATGCACTGTGATGGTCCCCTTATGACCCGACATCTTAAGCTGTAGATAAACATAACAAGGCCTTTCCATGAACTTAGCATAAGCCGGCCGTCTGAACAGGGCATGATATGGACTCTTGATTTTCACCACTTCAAAAGTCAACACCTCTGATCTTGAATCATGATCATCTCCAAAAGCAACCTCCAGAGCTGTCTTGCCAACTGGGTATGCCGATTTACCAGGCACCACACCATGAAACACGGTGTTCGACGGTTTAAGATTCTTATCTGACAACCCCATGTGATAGAAGGTTTCATAGTAAAGGATATTAATACTGCTTCCTCCATCCATAAGCACCTTCGTAAACTTATACCCCCAACCTGAGGTGCCACCACCAAGGCCAGATGACCCGGATTGTCAATCCGGGGTGGATGATCCTCTCGACTCCACAAGATGGGCTGTTCAGACTAGCGCAGATAACGAGGTACCACCGGTTCAACGGAGTTCACGGCCCTTTTATGAAGCTTCCGATCGCGCTTACATAAGCTAGTGGTGAAGACATGGTACTGCCCACTATTCAACTACTTCGGATTGCTCTGATAACCCGATTGCTGCTGCTGTTGATTCCCCTGATGGTTGTAATCTCCTTAGTTGCCCTGACTGCTTTGATTGCTGATACGTCTCCAACGTATCTATAATTTTTTATTGCTCCATGCTATATTATCTACTATTTTGGACTATATTGGGCTTTATTTTCACTTTTATATTATTTTTGGGACTAACCTATTAACCGGAGGCCCAGCCCAGAATTGCTTTTTTTTGCCTATTTCAGTATTTTAGAGAAACAGAATATCAAACGGAGTCCAAACGGAATAAAACCTTCGGGAACGTGATTTTCTCACCGAACGTGATCCAGGAGACTTGGACCCTACTCCAAGGAGTCAAAGAGGCGGTCACTAGGGTGGGGGGCGGGCCCCCTGCCTCGTGGGCCCCTCGGTGCTCCACCGACGTACTCCTTCCTCCTATATATACCTATGTACCCCCAAACGAACAGATTTGGAGCCAAAAAACCTAATTCCACCGCCGCAACTTTCTGTATCCACGAGATCCCATCTTGGGGCCTGTTCCAGAGCTCCGCCGGAGAGGGCCGTCATCACGGAGGGCTTCTACATCATCATAGCCTATTCGATGAAGTGTGAGTAGTTTACCTCAGACCTTCGGGTCCATAGTTAGTAGCTAGATGGCCTCTTCTCTCTTTTTGGATCTCAATACAAAGTTCTCCCCCTCTCTAGTGGAGATCTATTCGATGTAATCTTCTTTTTTGCGGTGTGTTTGTTGAGATCGATGAATTGTGGGTTTATGATCAAGTCTATCTATGAATAATATTTGAATCTTCTCTGAATTCTTTTATGTATGATTGGTTATCTTTGCAAGTCTCTTCGAATTATCCGTTTGGTTTGGCCAATTAGATTGGTAGTTCTTGCCATGGGAGAAGTGCTTAGCTTTGGGTTCGATCTTGCGGTGTCCTTTCCCAGTGATAGAAGGGGAAGCAAGGCACGTATTGCATCGTTGCCATCGAGGATAACAAGATGGGGTTTATTTCATATTGCATGAATTTATGTCTCTACATCATGTCATCTTGCTTAAAGCGTTACTCTGTTTTTAACTTAATACTCTAGATGCATGCTGGATAGCGGTCGATGAGTGGAGTAATAGTAGTAGATGAAGAATCGTTTCGGTCTACTTGTCACGTACGTGATGCCTATATACATGATCATGCCTAGATATTCTCATAACTATGCTCAATTCTGTCAATTGCTCAATAGTAATTTGTTCACCCATCGTAGAATACTTATGCTCTTGAGAGAAGCCACTAGTGAAACCTATGGCCCCCGGGTCTATTATCATCATATCAATCTCCACCACTTTACTCTTGCTTTGCTTTTTTACTTTGCCTTTTACTTTTTACTTTGCATCTCTATACCAAAAATACCAAAAATATTATATCTATCAGATCTCACTCTCGTAAGTGACCGTGAAGGGATTGACAACCCCCAATCACGTTGGTTGCGAGTAGCTATCGTTTTGTGCAGGTATGAGGGACTTGAGTGTGGCCTCATACTGGATTGATACCTTGGTTCTCAAAAACTGAGGGAAATACTTACGCTACTCTGCTGCATCATCCCTTCCTCTTCGGGGAAATCCAACACAAGCTCAAGAGGTAGCAAGAAAAATTTCTGGCGCCGTTGTCGGGGAGTCTACGCAAAAAGTCAACATACCAAGTACCCATCACAATCCCTATCTCTTGCATTACATTATTTTCCATTTTCCCGTTTTCCTCTCCCCCACTTCACCCTTGCCGTTTTATTCGCCCTCTCTCTCTATCCTCCCTCTCTATTTGCCTCTTTTTGCCCGCTTGCCTTTTGTTTGCTCGTGTGTCGGATTGCTTGTTTGTCGTGATGGATCAAGATACTACCAAATTTTGTGACTCACCAATACCAATAATAATGATTTCCTTAGCACTCTGATTGCTCCTCTTGCCAATACTGAATCTTGTGAAATCAATACTGCTTTGTTGAATCTTGTTATGAAAGATCAATTCGCCGGCCTTCCTAGTGAAGATGCCACTACTCATGTGAATAGCTTTGTTGATTTATGTGATATACAAAAGAAAAAAGATGTCGATAATATGTCGTTAAATTGAAGCTATTTCCTTTTTCGCTTAGAGATCGTGCTAAAGCTTGGTTTTCGTCTTTGCCTAAAAATAGTATTGATTCTTGGAACAAGTGCAAAGATGCTTTTATCTCTAAGTATTTCCCTCCCGCTAAGATCATCTCTCTTTGAAACGATATTATGAACTTTAAGCAACTTGATCATGAACATGTTGCACAAGCTTGGGAGAGAATGAAATTAAAGATACGTAATTGCCCTACTCATGGTTTGAATTTGTGGATGATTATACAATTTTTTTATGCCGGATTGAATTTTGCTTCTAGAAATCTTTTAGATTCGTCCGCGGGAGGCACTTTTATGGAAATCACTTTAGGAGATGCTACTAAACTCCTAGATAATATTATGGTTAATTATTCTCAATGGCATACTGAAAGATCTTCTAATAAAAAAGTGCATGCGATAGAAGAAATCAATGTTTTGAGTGGAAAGATGGATGAACTTATGAAATTATTTGCTACTAAGAGTGTTTATTCTGATCCTAATGATATGCCTTTGTCTACTTTGATTGAGAATAACAATGAATCTATGGATGTGAATTTTTTTGGTAGGAATAATTTTGGTAACAACGCTTATAGTGGGAGTTTTAATCCTAGGCCATATACTAGTAATCCTTCTAATAATTATGGGAATTCCTACAACAACTCTTATCGAAATTATAATAAGATGCCCTCTGAATTTGAGAATAGTGTTAAAGAGTTTATGAATTCACAAAAGAATTTTAATGCTTTGCTTGAAGAGAAATTGCTTAAAGTTGATGATTTGGCTAGGAACGTTGATAGAATTTCTCTTGAGGTCGATTCTTTAAATCTTAGATCTATTCCTCCTAAGCATGATATCAATGAGTCTCTCAAAGCCATGAGAATTTCCATTGATGAATGCAAGGAAAGAACCGCTAGGATGCGTGCTTCCAAAGATGCCTTTATTAAAGCGTGGTCTTCCAATTCCTATGAAAATCAACATGAAGATCTAAAAGTTATTGACGTGTCTCCTATTAAATCTTTGTTTTGCAATATGAATCTTGATGAAACTGAATATGATCTTCCTTTACCTAGAAGGCGTTCTAAAAATTCGGAGTATTTAGATCTTTATGATGAAATTGATGAAAGTGGGATTGAAAGAAATAAAAATCTAGATGTTGCTAAACCCACTATATTGGATTTCAAGGAATTTAATTATGAAAGTTTCTCTTTGAATGATTGTATTTCCTTGTTGCAATCCGTGCTAAATTCTCCACATGCTTATAGTCAAAAGAAAGCCTTCACCGAACATATTGTTGATGCCTTGATGCAATCCTATGAAGAAAAACTTGAGTTGAATGTTTCTATCCCTAGAAAACTCTATGATGAGTGGGAACCAACTATTAAAATTAAAATTAAAGATCATGAGTTTTATGCTTTGTGTGATTTGGGTGCTAGTGTTTCCACTATCCCCAAAACTTTGTGTGATTTGCTAGATTTCCGCGATTTTGATGATTGCTCTCTAAACTTGCATCTTGCGGATTCTACTATTAAGAAACCTATGGGAAGGATTAATGATGTTCTTATTGTTGCAAATAGAAATTATGTGCCCGTAGATTTCATTGTTCTTGATATATATTGCAATCCTTCTTGCCCTATTATTCTTGGTAGACCTTTCCTTAGAACGGTTGGTGCGATTATTGATATGAAGGAAGGGAATATTAGATTTAAATTTCCATTAAAAAAGGGCATGGAACACTTTCCAAGAAAGAAAATAAAATTTCCATATGAAACTATCATAAGAGCCACTTATGGATTGCCCACCAAATATGGCAATACCTAGATCTATCCTCGCTTTTATGCCTAGCTAGGGGCGTTAAACGATAGCGCTTGTTGGGAGGCAACCCAATTTTATTTTTATTCCTTGCTTTTTTCTCCTGTTTAGTAATAAATAAATTATTTAACCTCTGTTTTGGTTGTGTTTTTTGTGTTTAATTAGTGTTTGTGCCAAGTAGAACCGTTGGGAAGACTTGGGGGAAAGTCTTGTTGAACTTGCTGTAAAAAACAGAAACTTTAGCGCTCACGAGAACTGCTGTCATTTTTTATTTGGAGGGTGCTATTTAGTTAATTATTTTTGCAGATGATTAATAGATAAATTCCTCACGTCCAGAAATTTATTTTAGAATTTTTGGGGTTCCATATCTTGCGCTAGCTATAGATTACTACAGACTGTTCTTTTTTTGACAGATTCTGTTTTTTGTGTGTTGTTTGCTTATTTTGATGAATCTATGGTTAGTAAAATAGTTTATAATCCATAGAGAAGTTGGAATACAGTAGTTTTAACACCAATATAAATAAAGAATGAGTTCATTACAGTACCTTTAAGTTGTCTTTTGTTTTATTTCGCTAACGGAGCTCACGAGTTTTCTACTTTAAGTTTTGTGTTGTGAAGTTCTCAAGTTTTGGGTGAATTCTTTTGATGGATTATGGAACAAGGAGTGGCAAGAGCCTAAGCTTGGGGATGCCCATGGCACCCCCAAGATAATCCAAGGACACCAAAAAGTCAAAGCTTGGGGATGCTCCGGAAGGCATCCCCTCTTTCGTCCACTTCCATCGGTAATTTACTTGGAGCTATATTTTTATTCACCAACATGATATGTGTTTTGCTTGGAGCGTCTCATATTATTTGTGTCTTTGTGTTTTAGTGTGCCACAATCATCCTTGCTATACACACCTTTTGAGAAAGCCATACATGAATTAGAATTTGATAGAATACTCTATGTGCTTCACTTATATCTTTTGAGCATTATAATTTTGCTCTATGTGCTTCACTTATATCTTTTGAGCTATGTAATTTTGCTCTATGTGCTTCACTTATATATTTTAGCGTTATAATTTTGCTCTGTGTGCTTCACTTAGATCTTTTAGAGCACGGTGGTGGATTTGTTTTAAAGAAACTATTGATCTCTCATGCTTCACTTAAATCATTTTGAGAGTCTTAATAGCATGGTAATTTGCTTAATAATAATATGCTTGGTATTCAAGATTTGTGAAACTTTCTTTTGAGTGCATTGAATAGTAAGAAAAGATTGAAGCATGATAATTGTTTTGAGATACGGAGGTGATAATATTAGAGTCATGCTAGTTGAGTAGTTGTGAATTTAAAGAATACTTGTGTTAAAGTTTGTGATTCCCGTAGCATGCACGTATGGTGAACCGTTATGTGATGAAGTTGGAGCATGATTTATTTATTGATTGTCTTCCTTATGAGTGGCGGTCAGGGATGAGCGATGGTCTTTTCCTACCAATCTATCCCCCTAGGAGCATGCGCGTAATACTTTGCTTTGATAACTTCTAGATTTTTGCAATAAGTATATGAGTTCTTTATGAGTAATGTTGAGTCCATGGATTATACGCACTCTCACCCTTCCACCTTTGCTAGCCTCTCTAATACCGCGCACCCTTCGCCGGTATCATACACCTACCATATACCTTCCTCAAAATAGCCACCACACCTACCTATTATGGCATTTCCATAGCCATTCCAAGATATATTGCCATGCAACTTTCCACCGTTCCGTTTATCATGACACATTCATCATTGTCATATTGCATATCCCGGTACACCGCCGGAGGCATTCATATAGAGTCATATTTTTTTCTAAGTATCGAGTTGTAATTGTTGAGTTGTAAGAAAAATAAAAGTGTGATGATCATCATTTTTAGAGCATTGTCCCAAGTGAGGAAAGGATGATGGAGACTATGATTCCCCCACAAGTCGGGATGAGACTCCGGACGAAAAATAAATAAAAGAGGCCTAAGAAGCCCCAAAAAAAGAGAAACAAAAGAGGCCATAAAAAAAAGAGAAAAGGCCCAAATAAAAAAATGAGAGAAAAAGAGAGAAGGGACAATGTTACTATCCTTTTACCACACTTGTGCTTCAAAGTAGCACCATGATCTTCATAGTAGAGAGTCTCTCATGTTATCACTTTCATATACTAGTGGGAATTTTACATTATAGAACTTGGCTTGTATATTCCAATGTTGGGCTTCCTCAAAATGCCCTAGGTCTTCGTGAGAAAGCAAGTTGGATGCACACCCACTTAGTTTCTTTTGATGAGCTTTCACATACTTATAGCTCTGGTGCATCCGTTGCATGGCAATCCCTACTCACTCACATTGATATCTATTGATGGGCATCTCCATAGCCCGTTGATACGCCTAGTTGATGTGAGACTATCTTCCCCTCTTTTTGTCTTCTCCACAACCACCATTCTATTCCATCTATAGTGCTATATCCATGGCTCACGCTCATGTATTGCGTGAAGATTGAAAACGTTTTGAAAAAGTTAGAGTATGAAACAATTGCTTGGCTTGTCATCGGGGTTGTGCATGATTTAAATACTTTGTGTGGTGAAGATAGAGCATAGCCAGACTATATGATTTTGTAGGGATAACTTTCTTTGGCCATGATATTTTGAGAAGACATAATTGCTTTGTTAGTTTGCTTGAAGTATTATTATTATGTAAATATAAACTTTTGTCTTGAATCTTTCAAATCTGAATATTCATATCACAATTAAGAAGATTTGCATTGAAACTATGCCAAGTAGCACTCCGCATCAAAAATTCTCTTTTTATCATTTACCTACTCGAGGACAAGCAGGAATTAAGCTTGGGGATGCCTGATACGTCTCCAACGTATCTATAATTTTTGATTGCTCCATGCTATATTATCTACTGTTTTGGACTATATTGGGCATTATTTTCCACTTTTATATTATTTTTGGGACTAACCTATTAACCGGAGGCCCAGCCCAGAATTGCTGTTTTTTTGCCTATTTCAGTATTTCGGAGAAACAGAATATCAAACGGAGTCCAAACGGAATAAAACCTTCAGGAACGTGATTTTCTCACCGAACATGATCCAGGAGACTTGGACCCTACTCCAAGGAGTCAAAGAGGCGGTCACGAGGCAGGGGGCGTGCCCCCCTGCCTTGTGGGCCCCTCGGTGCTCCACCGACGTACTCCTTCCTCCTATATATACCTACGTACCCCCAAACGAACAGATACGGAGCCAAAAAACCTAATTCCACCACAGCAACTTTCTGTATCCACGAGATCCCATCTTGGGGCCTGTTCCGGAGCTCCGCCGGAGAGGGCCGTCATCACGGAGGGCTTCTACATCATCATAGCCTCTCCGATGAAGTGTGAGTAGTTTACCTCAGACTTTCGGGTTCATAGTTAGTAGCTAGATGGCTTCTTCTCTCTTTTTGGATCTCAATACAAAGTTCTCCCCCTCTCTTGTGGAGATCTATTCGATGTAATCTTCTTTTTTGCGGTGTTTTTGTTGAGACCGATGAATTGTGGGTTTACGATCAAGTCTATCTATGAATAATATTTGAATCTTCTCTGAATTTTTTTATGTATGATTCGTTATCTTTGCAAGTCTCTTCGAATTATCCGTTTTGTTTGGCCAACTAGATTGGTAGTTCTTGCCATGGGAGAAGTGCTTAGCTTTGGGTTCGATCTTGCGGTGTCCTTTCCCAGTGACAGAAGGGGCAGCAAGGCACGTATTGCATCGTTGCCATCGAGGATAACAAGATGGGGTTTATTTCATATTGCATGAATTTATCTCTCTATATCATGTCATCTTGCTTAAAGCGTTACTCTGTTTTTAACTAAATACTCTAGATGCATGCTGGATAGCGGTCGATGAGTGGAGTAATAGTAGTAGATGCAGAATCATTTCGGTCTACTTGTCATGGATGTGATGCCTATATACATGATCATGCCTAGATATTCTCATAACTATGCTCAATTCTGTTAATTGCTCAACAGTAATTTGTTCACCCATCGTAGAATACTTATGCTCTTGAGAGAAGCCACTAGTGAAACCTATGGCCCCCGGGTCTATTATCATCATATCAATCTCCATCACTTTAATCTTGCTTTGCTTTTTACTTTGCCTTTTACTTTTTACTTTGCATCTCTATACCAAAAATACCAAAAATATTATATCTATCAGATCTCACTCTCGTAAGTGACCGTGAAGGGATGACAACCCCTAATCGCGTTGGTTGCGAGTAGCTATCATTTTGTGTAGGTACGAGGGACTTGAGCATGGCCTCCTACTGGATTGATACCTTGGTTCTCAAAAACTGAGGGAAATACTTACGCTACTCTGCTGCATCATCCCTTCCTCTTCTAGGAAATCCAACGCAAGCTCAAGAGGTAGCAATTGCCATGTCCGGGTTGGTTGCCTTGGAATCCTGAACCGGAGCTGCCACCTCCATAACCCGGCCCATGGAAACCGCCTCCTGAACCGCCGGGCGGTCCATTGTCGTATTGAAAGAGATTTGAATTTTTGAACTCCCGCATAATGAAGCAATCCTTCCAAAGATGCGTAGCTGGCCTCTCCTTCGATCCGTGCTTTGGGCAAGGCTGATTTAACATGCGCTCCATTGGGGCCTGACCCTCCACCCCACTAGGGCGGTTTACCCTTACGCCACTGACCGTTATCCTGGGTGTTGGTGTTAGCCACAAAGTCCAAGCTATTATCTGCCTTGCGTTTAGCATTGTTCCCATGACCTGTCGGGTTATGCTGCTGCCCTTTGGTGCTGCCGCTCTTCTTTCCCTTCCCTGTCTTGTCATCATCAGACTCGGGGTCCTTGGTACTATCAGAGTCGGCATACTTCACCAGAGCCGCCATAAGTGTTCCCATTTCCTTACAATGGCGTTTGAGCCGTCCCAACTTCAGCTTCAGAGATGCAAACCGGCAATTGCCTTCCAATGTCAAAACTGCTGTGTCAGCGTTGATGCGGTCTGATGAATGCAAAATCTCCGAAACCCGACACACCCAGCGGGTTGTTGATTCTCCTTCCTCCTGGACACAGGTAGCTAAATCCACGATTGACATGGGCTGCTTGCATGTATCCTTGAAATTCTGGATGAACCGGGCCCTTAACTCGGCCCATGACCCAATGGAGTTGGCCGGTAGGTTTTTCAACCATGTGCGAGTTATTCCCTCCAACATCATGGTAAAGTATTTGGCACACGCCGCCTCGTCCACATCCAGCATCTCCATTGGCATCTCATAGCTTTCCACCCATGACTCGGGGGATAAATCGGCGGTGTAATTTGGCACCTTGCACGGGCCTTTGAAATCCTTGGGTAGCCGTACATTGCGCAGTGCTGGGACGAGACATGGTACCCCCAAATAACTGGAGGTAACCCCTGGTTCCACCGACATTGTTGGACGAACCGGAGTGAGTTGGCGGGCCTCATGCTGCGCCGCTAACTCGGCCTCTCGACGTGCCCTAGCGCGACCCACTACATCCTGAGCATTGCCACAGCCACCCGCCGGGTTATGGCCAAGGGGCGGATTACGATTCCACACACTGCTTGATACGGCTGGTTCATCGATATGCCCGCTGTAGCTCCGGCTCAGGCGGGAAGTAGAATGAATCCTTTCGCGACTATATGAATAAGCCTGCTGCTGAGTCAAGGCCGTCTGAAGGAGCTCCCTAGCCCGTCGTGTCTCAACTGCTACTGGGGACTCGCCATCAATCGAGAGAGCCTCCTATCGTGAAGCGGCAGCAACAATGTTATCCAACGGGTTAGAGTAATGACCCGGAGGTGTTGAGACATGTCGTGATGGGACATTGTTCTGACGAGGCTGAGGAGGTGGATCCATCGCGTGCGGCTGAACTGGTGCCCCAGTCCCAGGCGCCTCCGCCCGGTTTAACACTGGCTAGTTGCTGGTGCCTTCTCCTGGCGTGTTAAAGAGATTTCTTGCCTCAAAAACCGGCGGAAGGTGTGACCGGTATCTTCTCCTCATGACATCATCTGACGCACTCTGATCCAGCATAAGCCGGTAAGCTTGAGCCTCTAACTCGGCCCGCTCTGTAGCCATCCTGGTGTTCTGTGCCGCCAGGTCCACTTTAGCCTGAGTTATCTGATCCTTCACCTTTGCAATCTCCGTGTTGTGCTGATCCCGGTTTGCCGCGTCAACCTCTGCTGCCAGCAATGTTGCCAAAGCGTCGAACAAATCGGACAAAACCTGAGCCGGAGGCGGCGTAGAGCCCCCTACTCCTGCTGGTGTTGCTGCTGCTGAACCGGAAATCATTGCTGCGGTGGTAGAAGAGTGTTGCGCTGATTGTGTACCAACCATGAAGACCGCGACCCCACTCGGTGGATCAAGGGGGTCCGGAATACTGTCGCCATCGGAACCACCACTAATCCGGCCATCCTGCAGCTGATACAGTGACTCGGTCTCTCCAGTTGAAGACTTGTCATCAGAGTAGAAAATGGTTTTGCCACCATATGCCGATCTATCCTCATATTCCGCTTCATGGATGACACATACGAAGGCACGCTTTACGACGGGTTGAACCTGGGCAGATCTTGCATGCTGAGCCATCTCGATGATGTCGGTGCAGATGTCCGGCTCAGGGCCCGATTCACCGATCTTGCCGATGAAGACGTGAATTCCACCAAAGGGGACCCGGTACCGTACTCAATTGAGCCAGCCTCGGGGCTCCATCCTGCATCGTCGATGTAGAGCTTGCCGCGATGACTTTTAGTCATCCGGCCCACAGCGTATCCCTTGAGTCCTTCGAAGCTGCCCTTTAAGAACTCGAAACCATCGTGCGATAGCCCCACGGTGGGCGCCAACTGACGTGGTTTTGTCACGGCAGATGTACTCGTGAAAGGACTTAGTCGTGGAGCCATCGCTACGGGTTAGTCTAAAGGGGTTAAAGCAGACAAGGGACGCAAGAGTTTATACTGGTCCAGCCCCTTACGGTGAAGGTGAAAGCCTAATCCAGTTGTGATGGAATTACTAGGGTTTCGATGACCAGCGAACGAATCCGCTTTGCCTGGCTCTCGAGTTGTTGTGTGTTGTCCCTAAACCGCTGCCGGGTCGTCCCTTTATATACACAGGTTGACGCCCGGCGGTTTACAGAATCCCGAGGTAGGTTCATAAACGTGTCTGGCTCGGTTTCTACCTTTCCTTGTCTTACAACATAAGTTACATATAATATGACGGTTTACATCTACGGGCCCTAATCGCCTTCGGGCCCTGGGCCTTTATGTTAGATCTCCTCCGTAAAGTGCCATCCTTTTATCTTCATGGGATTCAAACATGATTAACTCCTTGTGAACATAACCCGGCCCCTTACGGCCGGTTTATACTTAATAGTAATATCCCCGACACATCTGCACGGAGTTTCTTCATGCGTTTGACACCAATGTGACCAAGGCGGCAGTGCCACAAGTATGTGGGACTATCATTATCAACCTTACATCTTTTGGCATTCACACTATGAATATGTGTAACATCACGTTCGAGATTCAATAAAAATAAACCATTGACCAGCGGAGCATGACCATAAAACATATCTCTCATATAAATAGGACAACCATTATTCTCGGATTTAAATGAGTAGCCATCTCGCATTAAGCGAGATCCAGATACAATATTCATGCTCAAAGCTGGCACTAAATAACAATTATTGAGGTTTAAAACTAATCCCGTAGGTAAATGTAGAGGTAGCGTACCAACGGCGATCACATCGACCTTGGAACCATTCCCGACGTGCATCGTCACCTCATCCTTTGCCAGTCTCCGCTTATTCCTGAAGGAAATATTCCCTAGAGGCAATAATAAAGTTGTTATTTATATTTCCTTATATCATGATAAATGTTTATTATTCATGCTAGAATTGTATTAACCGGAAACTTAGTACATGTGTGAATACATAGACAAACAGAGTGTCACTAGTTTGCCTCTACTTGACTAGCTCGTTGAATCAATGATGGTTATGTTTCCTAACCATAGACATGAGTTGTCATTTGATTAACGGGATCACATCATTAGAGAATGATGTGATTGACTTGACCCATCCCTTAGCTTAGCACGATGATCGTTTAGTTTGTTGCTATTGCTTTCTCCATAACTTATACATGTTCGTATGACTATGAGATCATGCAACTCCCGAATACCGGAGGAACACTTTGTGTGCTACCAAATGTCACAACATAACTGGGTGATTACAAAGGTGCTCTACAGGTGTCTCCGGTGGTGTTTGTTGAGTTGGCATAGATCGAGATTAGAATTTGTCACTCTGATTGTCAGGGAGGTATCTCCGAGCCCTCTCGGTAATGTACATCACTATAAGCCTTGCAAGCAATGTAGCTAATGAGTTAGTTACGGGATGTATCATTGCAGAATGAGTAAAGAGACTTGCCGGTAATGAGATTGAACTAGGTATTGAGATACCGATGATCGAATCTCAGGCAAGTAACATACCGACGACAAAGGGAACAACGTATATCGTTATGCGGTTTGACCGATAAAGATCTTCGAAGAATATGTGGGAGCCAATATGAACATCCAGGTTCCGCTATTGGTTATTTACCGGAGACGTCTCGGTCATGTCTACATAGTTCTCGAACCCGTAGGGTCCGCACGCTTAACGTTCGATGATGATCGGTATTATGAGTTTATGTGTTTTGATGTACCGAAGGTAGTTCAGAGTCCCGGATGTGATCACGGACATAACGAGGAGTCTTGAAATGGTCGAGACATAAAGATTGATATATTGGATGGCTATATTCGGACACCTGAAGTGTTCCAGGTGATTTCGGAGAAAACTGGAGTACCGAAGGGTTACCGGACCCCCCCCCCCCGGAGAACTAATGGGCCACATGGGCCTTAGTGGAGAGAGAGAGAGGGCCGGCCAGGGTAGGCCGCGCGCCCCCTCCCCCTCTAGTCCGAATTGGACAAGGGAAGGGGGGCGGCGCCCCCTTTCCTTCTCCCTCTCCTCCTTCCTTTCCCCCTCCTAGTAGGAGTAGGAAAGGGGAGTCCTACTCCTATTAGGAGGAGGACTCCTCCTCTCCTGGCGCGCCCCAAGGGCCCGCCGGCCTCCCCCCTTGCTCCTTTATATACGGGGGCAGGGGGCACCCTAGAACACACAATTTGATTGTTTCCAGCCGTGTGTGGTGCCCCCCTCCACCATAATCCACCTCGGTCATATCGTAGCGGTGCTTAGGTGAAGCCATGTTCCGGTAGCATCATCATCACCGACATCACACCGTCGTGCTGACGAAGCTCTCCCTCGACAGTACTGGATCGTGAGTTCGTGGGACGTCACCGAACCGAACATGTGCAGATCACGGAGGTGCCATACTTTTGATACTAGGATCGGTCGATCGTGAAGACGTATGACTACATCAACCGTGTTGTCATAACGCTTCCGCTTACGGTCTACGAGGGTACGTGGACAACACTCTTCCCCTCTCGTTGCTATGCATCACCATGATCTTGCGTGTGCGTAGGAAAATTTTGAAATTATTGCATTCCCCAACAGTGGCATCCGAGCCAGGTTTATGCGTAGATGTTATATGCACGAGTAGAACACAAATGAGTTGTGGGTGTGGGTATATACATATTGCTTGCTGTCACTAGTTTTTTCTTGATTCGGCGGTATTTTTGGATGAAGCGGCCCAGACCGACATTATGCGTAAGCTTACACGAGACTGGTTCTACCGACGTGCTTCGCACACAGGTGGCTGGTGGGTGTTAGTTTCTCCAACTTTAGTTGAATCGAATTCAATGAACAGGGTTCTTTCTGAAGATCAAAAAGCAATCACTATACCGCGTTGTGGTTTTTGATGCATAGGTAAGAACGGTTCTTTCTCAGCCCGTAGCAGCCACGTAAAACTTGCAACAACAAAGTAGAGGACATCTAACTTGTTTTTGCAGGGAATTTTGTGATGTGATATGGTCAAGACATGATGCTAAATTTTATTGTATGAGATGATCATGTTTTGTAACACAGTTATCGGCAACTGGCAGGAGCCATATGGTTGTCGCTTTATTGTATGAAATGCAATCGCCATGTAATTGCTTTACTTTATCACTAAGCGGTAGCGATAGTCGTAGAAGCAATAGTTGGCTAGACGACAATGATGCTTCGATAGAGATCAAGGGGTCAAGCCGGTGACGATGGTGATCATGACGGTGCTTTGGAGATGGAGATCAAAGGCACAAGATGATGATGGCCATATCATATCACTTATATTGATTGCATGTGATGTTGATCCTTTATGCATCTTATTTTGCTTAGTTCGACGGTAGCATTATAAGATGATCTCTCACTAAATTTCAAGGTATAAGTGTTCTCCCTGAGTATGCACCGTTGCTACAGTTCGTCGTGTCGAGACACCACGTGATGATCGGGTGTGATAAGCTCTACGTTCACATACAACGGGTGCAAGCCAATTTTGCACACGCAGAATATTCGGGTTAAACTTGACGAGCCTAGCATATGTAGTTATGGCCTCAGAACACTGAGACCGAAAGGTCGAGCGTGAATCATATAGTAGATATGATCAACGTAGTGATGTTCACCATTGAAAACTACTCCATCTCACGTGATGATCGGACATGGTTTAGTTGATATGGATCATGTGATCACTTAGATGATTAGAGAGATGTTTGTCTAAGTGGGAGTTCTTAAGTAATTTGATTAATTGAACTTTAATTTATCATGAACTTAGTACCTGATAGTATTTTGCATGTCTATGTTGTTGTAGATAGATGGCCATGTTGTTGTTCCATTGAATTTTAATGCGTTCCGAGAGAAAGTTAAGTTGAAAGATGATGGTAGGAACTATACGGACTGGGTCCGTAACTTGAGGATTATCCTCATTGCTGCACAGAAGAATTACGTCCTGGAAGCACCGCTAGGTGACAAACCCACTGCAGGAGAAACGCCAGATGTCGTGAACACCTGGCAGAGCAAAGCTGATGACTACTCGATAGTTCAGTGCACCATGCTTTACGGCTTAGAACCGGGACTTCAACGACGTTTTGAACGTCATGGAGCATATGAGATGTTCCAGGAGTTGAAGTTAATATTTCAAGAAAATGCCCGGATTGAGAGATATGAAGTCTCCAATAAGTTCTACAACTGCAAGATGGAGGAGAATAGTTTTGGCAGTGAACATATACTCAGAATGTCAGGGTACCACAACCACTTGACTCAACTGGGAGTTAATCTTCCTGATCATAGTGTCATTGATAGAGTTATTCAATCACTGCCACCAAGCTACAAGAGCTTCATGATGAACTATAATATGCAAGGGATGGATAAGACGATTCCTGAGCTCTTCGCAATGCTAATGGTTGCGGAGGTAGAAATCAAGAAGGAGCATCAAGTGTTGATGGTCAAAAAGACCACCAGTTTCAAGAAAAAGGGTAAAGGGAAGAAGGGGAACTTCAAGAAGAACAGCAGGCCAGTTGCTGCTCAAGTGAAGAAACCCAAGTCTGGACCTAAGCCTGAGACTGAGTGCTTCTACTGCAAAGGAACCGATCACTGGAAGCGGAACTGCCCCAAGTATTTGGCGGAGAAGAAGGATGGCAAAGTGAAAGGTGACGACGACATGTACCTATGGTAGGGTCATAGGCCTGACCTAGACACCCTCTCAAGGACATTGACCTAAAGTCAGAAGCATTTAGGGGATACCATCATTCACTCGACCATAAACATTCCACTCGGAAGATTCAAGTTCACTTGACCAAGGAGTACTCACTCGACCGACACAAGAATCACTCGACAGATAGAAGACCTAAAGTCACTCTGTATGGCAACGGTCAGGCGTTATCGTATAGACATAATAGTCATTAATGTATCTTTATTGTTGGCATTATCAGTAACGCCCATCTTTATGTACCTTAAACCCTATGTAACGGGGGATGGCTGCGGTCCTGGCGCACTCTATATAAGCCACCCCCTCCTCTGGGACAAGGGTTCACACCCCCTGTAACTTCACGCATATTCCAATCGACCGAGCCTCCAAGCACCGAGACGTAGGGCTATTACTTCCTCTGCGAAGGGCCTGAACTCGTACATCCTGCATGCACAATCTCACCGTAGCTAGGATCTTGCCTCTACATACTTACCCTCCTACTTTACTGTCAGACTTAGAACCACGATAGTTGGCGCCCACCGTGGGGCAGGTGTCTTAGCGACTTTCCGGTGAGGTTACAATTTTCTCTGACTCTTTTCATCATGGTTTCCGGCGGAGGTTTGGCTGAGGGCCGTGAGATCCATCTCGGCGCGCTCGTCTTCATTGTCGACGACTCCGCTTTGCTTCAGGAAGCTCCTCTCGACGTCCAGGTGCTCCCCGTCTGTGGAGCGACGCACTTTCATGCATGCGTTCACGGTGTCCTGCTGCGGCAGCCGTTGACCCAGTATCAGTCGGCTCCCGCAGTACCTTCGCTCCCCGCTGCTCGCCGTTGCAAGCGATCCGGTCGGTCGCGACTTCAGTGGTGGGTGAAGCACACGGTGGCACGTCAGTCGGCCACCCCTCAAGTCGCGGCAATTGAGCCCGACGAATCTCTCTATGGCCTATTCGACTGGCTCCGTCGATACCTTGTCCGAGTGCTACAACAACGACCCCGCGGCAGAAGTCCTGATGGTTGACACGCCCCGCAGCCCGCCTGGCATGCGTCGCAATAGCAGCAATTAGGGTGGCGGCGAGCCGTCGCGTATTCATGAAGAGTATCATCCTGAAACTCTCTCTTCTCAGCAGAGGGAGGAACTTCACCACCACAATATGGAGGCCCTACACACGCCCATTGTTGGAGAGACCTCTGAGGCTCGGGCCTTGGAGGCAGTGCATTTAGCCACTTTGGCTGAGCGCACTCGACTGGAGAATCTTCAGCGTTCACTCGACGAGCGTGCTCAGCGGCAAATCCCTGAGTCCAGTCGACGATAGCGACAATTATTTCCACCAGAACCACAGGTATACCGCACTCCGATTCAGAATCTTACTGCTGCGGCCCGTATAGCAAAATCCATTCAGTCGTCCTAGTCGGAAGCTGGAAGAGGTTTAATGCAGATCAGAGCGCTGCTCCGAGCAGCAGGACAGCAGAACACGGTAGTTTCTCAGTCGCGTAACATGATCTATAGCAAATCTGTGGTGGCTGATACCGTCCAGTCAGCCCACAGCCCAAGATCGCCACCGCAGCGTGAGGGATGCGGGCATCGTCAAGGGCAGTATTTGGGTCGGAATCATGAGCAACAAGATCGTCAGCTCGACCGCGATGACCGCCGTCGAGTGCCTACACCCCCTTCGAGGGGCGAATCATACATGCCCCAGCATTATGATGATAGGCGCCCGTACATCAAAGGGCGGAGAAGGCCGGCCGACCCAAGAGAGCCAGGGTTTGACGCAAGGTCAATTTTGGTGCAAGGTCTAGTGGACAGGAATCGAGCACAGAGGGAAGGGCAAGACAAAGATCGCCCGACTGTAAACAGGGTTCATGTTTCTGGTCCTGAGTGTTTTAGCAGAGCCATCAAAGCTGGTGAGATCCCTCCCTACTTTAGGTTGGTGACTGGGGTTAGTAAGTTCACTGGAGAATTAAAGCCTGACACATGGCTTGAAGATTACCGAGTGGATGTGCAGATCGGCGAAGGAAATGATGAAGTTGCCATGAAGCATCTTCCCCTGATGCTTGAAGGGTCAGCTAGAGCTTGGTTGAATCAGTTGGCTCCAGGCAGTATTTTCAGCTGGGAAGAGTTGGCCCGAGTGTTTGTCAGAACTTTTGAGGGCACGTGCAAACGGCCAGCGGGATTGACTGAATTACAGCACTGCGTGCAAAAGCTGAATGAAACTTTGATGGATTACATCTAGAGATGGACCACTTTGCACCACACTATAGAGAATGTGTCTCATCATCAAGCAGTGTGCGCCTTCAATGAGGGCGTTCGGTACCGAGAGATCAACCTGAATTCGGTCGGACATCAAACATGTCTCTGACTCGAATGATGGAGATAGCCACTCGGTACGCCAACAACGAAGAAGAATACTGACTCCGTAGTGGCAAGAGTAAACCGGTCGGCCAAGACACCGGAGGAGTAAATTCCAATCGGAAGCAGAAGCGCAAAGCAGAGCGTGTAGCACCTGGAGAGGTTGCAGTCGCAACCCAAGGAAAGGCTAAAGGAAAGCCTAAAGGGCCATGGACCCCTAAGAAGGTGAAAGATGCAGCCGGTAACGATGTGTTGGATTTACCATGTCACATTCACATCAAGAAGGATGAAGAGGGAAATCTCATCTATCCTAAGAATACCACTCGGCAGTGCCAAGTCCTTATACAATAGTTCAGAGAAAAGCAACCCAGTAAGAAGGAAAAAGAGTCCGATAAAGATGAGGACAAGGAAGAGGATGATGATGGTTTTCCCATTATCAATTTCACTTTGGTGATTTTTGCTGATGTTGAAAGCAAAAGTCGACTGAAAGTCATCAACAGGGAAGTGAACATGGTTGCTCCGGCAACACCGATGTATCTGAAGTGGTCAAAGACCCCCATTACATTCGACCAGTCAGATCACCTGCCGCATGTTGCCACCCCTGGGAGGCAAGCATTGGTGGTCGACCCGGTCATTAGAGGCACCCGATTGACCAAAGTTTTGATGGATGGTGGCAGCGGATTGAACATCTTTTATGCTGAGACCCTCCATGGGATGGGCATTCCGATGTCCAAGCTCAGTGAGAGTAACATGCGGTTTCACGGAGTTATACCAGGGAAGAAGGCAGATTCACTCGGCCAGATCACCCTTGACGTGGCTTTCGGCGATTCAAATAATTACCGGAAGGAAAAGTTGACATTTGAAGTCGTGGATTTTCACAGTGCCTATCATGCTATCTTGGGCAGAACTGCATATGCCCGTTTCATGGCTCGGCCATGTTATTTGTATCTCAGGCTCAAGATGCCTGGCCCTAGAGGCATGATTACAGTCACTGGTAATCGGCAGCGAGCAGAAGAGTTCTTCCAGAAGGGCTCAAAGATTGTCGATGAACAGATGGCAGCAATTGAAATGGAGGAATACAACAGATCCGAGTGATTTGTTCAGAGCTAAGAAGCCTGCTTCAGAGTCTGCATTTAAGTCGACTGGTGAAACAAAGTCAGTTCATATTCACCCGACTGATCCCAATGCTGCTTCGACTCATATATCAAGAACACTCGACAGCAAATAGGAAGAAGCACTCATCCAGTTCCTCCGTGAGAACTGGGACATCTTTGCATGGAAACCTTCTGACATGCCAGGTGTACCCAGAGAGCTTTTTTAGCACCATTTGTGAGTCGACCCAAAAGTTAAACCTATGAAAGAGTATCTTCGACGGTCTGCCGTGGAGAAGCGAAAGGCGATTGGCGAAGAAGTGGCTCGGCTTCTGGCGGCCGAGTTCATCTGAGAGATTTACCACTTCGAGTGGCTCGCCAATGTCTTCATGGTTCCCAAGAAGGACGATTCACTCCATATGTGTATTGATTTCAAGCATATCAATCGGTCCTGCTCGAAGGATCATTTTCCTCTACCCCGCATCGATCAAATAGTCGACTCAACTGCGGGGTGTGAGTGACTGTCCTTTCTGGACGCATATTCCGGTAATCATCAGATCCGACTGTATGGGCCCGATGAAATAAAGATAGCCTTTATCACCCCATTCGGGTGCTTTTGCTATGCTACCATGCGCTTTGGTCTCAAGAATGCTGGCGCCACGTTCATGCGCATGATACAGAAGTGCCTGCTCACTCAAATCAGTCGGAATGTGGAGGTGTACATGGATGACATCATGGTTAAGTCACGTAGAGGTTCCGACCTACTGACTGACCTCGCTGAAACCTTTGCCAATCTGAGAAGATATGATATCAAGCTTAACCCATCAAAGTGTACATTTGGAGTTCCAGGTGGCAAGTTACTTGGTTTCCTTGTTTCCGAATGAGGAAGTGACACGAACCCAGAGAAAGTCAGCGCAATACTCTGAATGAAGCGCCCCATGCGCATACACGACGTTCAGAAGCTTATTGGTTGTTTGGCCGCCTTGAGTCGGTTCATCTCTCATCTTGGTGAAAAGGCATTACCTCTTTATCGATTGATGAAGAAATCTGATAAGTTCGAGTGGACTCCTGAAGCTAACACAGCGTTTGCAGAGCTCAAAACCCTGCTTTCCACCCAGCCAGTGCTCGCTGCTCCAGTTAGCAAGGGGCCTTTGCTGCTTTATATTGCAGCCACTGGACAAGTTTTTAGTACAGTACTCACTGTCGAGCGGGAAGAAGAAGGTAAAACCCATAAAGTTCAGCACCCAGTGTACTATATTTCTGAAGTCTTAACTCCATCCAAGCAGAGATATCCGCATTAGCAAAAGTTGGTCTATGGAATTTACTTGACTGCGAAGAAGGTGGCACATTATTTCTCAGATCACTCCATCATAGTCGTCAGCGATGCTCCATTGTTGGAAATTTTGAACAACAGAGATGCCACTAGGCGAGTGGCAAAGTGGGCGATTGAACTCCTTTCGTTGGATATCAAGTTTGAGGCAAAGAAAGCAATCAAATCCCAAGCAATAGCAGATTTCCTCGTCGAGTGGATTGAACAGCAACAACCGATTCAGGTCCAGTCAGAACATTGGACCATGTTCTTTGATGGGTCCAAAATGTTGAGCGGTTATGGTGCTGGAGTTGTTCTGGTATCCCCGCGAGGCGACAAACTTATCTATGTCCTTCAGATTCACTTTGATTCCTCCAACAATGAGGCTGAGTACGAAGCTCTTTTGTATGGGTTGCGAATGTCCATTTCACTCGGCATCCATCGCCTAATGGTCTTCGGCGACTCGGATTTGGTGGTTAATCAAGTAATGAAAGAGTGGGATGTCAGAAGCCCGACTATGACTGGCTATTGCAATGCAGTAAGAAAGTTAGAAAAGAAGTTTGAAGGTTTAGAGCTCCACCATATTCCCCGACTGAAGAACTAGGCAGCAGATGAGTTGGCTAAGATAGGTTCTAAGCGAGAGCCCATTCCCAGCAATGTATTCTTAGAGCATCTTCACACACCATCAGTCCAGGAAGATCCCTTCACGGAAGAGCCCCCGCAACCTAAGAGTTCCATTGACCCGACTGAAGTTGAAGTCCCAGCTGTGGTCGACCTAGTCATGGAAGTTTTGGTCATCATTCCTGATTGGATTGTACCGTACATCGCATATATTCTCAGGAAAGAGCTGCTAGAAGACGAAGATGGAGCACGACAGATCTTCCGTCGATCCAAAGCCTTCACCGTGATAAGCGGTCGACTGTACAGAGAAAGTGTGACTGGAGTTGCTCAACGATGCATTACCCCAGAAGAAGGTCGAATGATCCTCAATGATATCCACTCGGGGACCTGTGGTCACCATGCATCCTCACGGACAATCGTGGCCAAAGCATACCAAGCAGGTTTTTACTAGCCGCGAGCAAATGAAATGGCAAAGGAAATAGTCGACAAGTGTGATGGTTGCCAGTTCTACTCCAAGATGTCTCACAAACCCGCCTCAGCCCTGAAGACCATTCCACTCGTCTAGCCATTTGCCGTTTGGGGGTTGGATATGGTTGGACCCTTGAGGACTGGCAGAAGTGGTTTCACTCACTTACTTGTTGCAGTCGACAAGTTCACTAAATGGATTTAAGCCAAGCCCATCAAAAGCCTCGATTCGAGCACTGCCGTCAGCTTCGTCAGGGGGCTAACATTCAGGTTTGGAGTCCCGCACAGCATCATCACAGACAATGGATCAAACTTTGATTCTGATGAATTCAGAGCTTTCTATGCTTCCCAAGGCACTCGGGTCGATTATGCTTCAGTCGCTCACCCGCAGTCGAACGGACAAGCAGAAAGAGCAAATGGTTTGATCCTCCAAGGGTTGAAGCCCAGGCTAATGCGAGATCTCAAGCATGCAGCTGGCGCCTGGGTAGATGAGTTACCATCAGTACTGTGGGGCCTGAGGACAACACCGAATCGGTCGACTGGTCGGACTCCCTTCTTCCTGGTTTATGGAGCCAAGGCCATGCTACCGACTGATTTGCTTCATAATGCCCCGCGAGTGGAAATCTTCTCAGAAGCTGAAGTAGAACAAGCCCGTCAAGATGCCGTTGACCTTCTAGAAGAAGAAAGAGAGATTGCGCTGATCCGGTCGACCATCTATCAACAATATCTGCGACATTTTCATGCCAGAAACGTCAGGGGTCGAGCATTTCAGGAAGGAGACCTAGTTCTCCGAGTGGACCAGCAACGTCCACACAAGCTCGCCTCTACCCAGGAAGGCCCCTTCATCATCACCAAAGTGCTCCACAATGGTGCATATCACCTGTACGATGTGGAACGCAAGAAAGACGAGCCACGCGCCTGGAATGCGGAGCTTCTCCGCCACTTTAACACTTAATCATTCGGACTGTCGAGATGTAATAAGAAGTACCTTTCAGTTTGTTTATCAAAGACAAGGTTTTCCAGTCTCCTAAATGATTGTTATTTCTTATGCATGTGTCCAAAATCCCCCAGTGGGTGGCTTAGCCGCGAATCCGATTCACCTAAGTTCAAAAAATTAAAATCCCACCGAGTGGAGAGCATGTCTCCCATTCGGGGGTTTGGCTGCGAACCTGATTCGCCTAAGTTTAAAAAATCCTACTGAGTGGTGAGAAACCCTCCCACTCGGGGGCTTAGCTGCAGTCCAGTACTCGGCTAAGTAAATTAAAATCCTACATGGAGAGCAACCCTCCCACTCGGAGGCTTAGCTGCAGTCCAGTACTCGCCTAAGTTTAAAGAATCCTACCGAGTGGTGAGCAACCCTCCCACTCGAGGGCTTAGCTGCAGTCCAGTACTCACCTAAGTAAATTAAAATCCTACCGAGTGGCCAGCAGCCCTCCCACTCGGAGGCTTAGCTGCAGTCCAGTACTCGCCTAAGTTTAAAGAATCCTACCAAGTGGTGAGCAACCCTCCCACTCGGAGGCTTAGCTGCAGTCCAGTACTCGCCTAAGTAAACTAAAATCCTACCGAGTGGTGAGCAACCCTCCCACTCGGAGGCTTAGCTGCAGTCCAGTACTCGCCTAAGTTTTAAAAAATCCTACCGAGTAGTGAGCAACCCTCCCACTCGGGGGTTTAGCTGCAGTCTAGTACTCACTAAGTTAAAAAAATCCTACCGAGTGGTGAGCAACCCTCCCACTCGGGGGCTTAGCTGTATTCTAGTACTCGCCTAAGTTTAAAAAATCCTACTGAGTGGTGAGCAACCCTCTCACTCGGGGGCTTAGCTGCTGACGGTGTTCTGGACTAGGGGGTACTCAACACGTCATCTCCCGATCTGTTAGATTAGGCCGAGGACCCCCGTGGCCGTATACTCATGGGCCAGTTCGGACAGCTGCCGCATACAAGGAAGATTCCACAAGACTTGGCGATCAAGACAAGGACTCCACCCCACCGGCGTATTCGGCTAGGACTCTTGTTATCCTAGGCCTCTGGTGCATTATATAAACCGAGGCCAGGCTAGTCGATAGAGACTGTTGGGTTTCGTAGTAATTTAAAAAAAATTCCTACGCACACGCAAGATCATGATGATGCACAGCAATGAGAGGGGAGAGTGTTGTCTATGTACCCACGCAGACCGACTGCGGAAGCGTTGACACAACGTAGAGGAAGTAGTTGTACGTCTTCCCGATCCGACCGATCCAAGCACCGTTACTCCGGCACCTCCGAGTTCTTAGCACACGTATAGCTCGATGACGATCCCCGGGCTCCGATCCAGCAAAGCGTCGGGGAGGAGTTCTGTCAGCACGACGGCGTGGTGACGATCTTGATGTTCTACCGACGCAGGGCTTCGCCTAAGCACTACAACGATATGACCGAGGTGGAATATGGTGGCAGGGGGCACCGCACACGGCTAAGGAACGATCACGTGGATCAACTTGTGTGTCTAGAGGTGCCCCCTGCCTCCGTATATAAAGGAGCCAAGGGGGAGGGGGCCGCCGGCCAGGAGGAGGGCGCAGGAGGAGTCCTACTCCTACCGGGAGTAGGACTCCTCCCCCCCAATCCTAGTTGGACTAGGATTCCCTGAGGGGAAAGAGAGAGAGGGGGGCCGGCCACCTCTCCTAGTCCTAATAGGACTAGGGGAGGGGGGAGGCGCGCGGCCACCTTGAGCTGCCCCTTTCTCCTTTCCACTAAAGCCCATTAAGGCCCATATGGCTCCCGGGGGGTTCCGGTAACCTCCCGGTACTCCGGTAAAATCATGATTTCACCCGGAACACTTCCGATGTCCAAATATAGGCTTCCAATATATCAATCTTTATGTCTCGACCATTTCGAGACTCCTCGTCATGTCCGTGATCACATCCGGGACTCCGAACTAACTTCGGTACATCAAAATACATAAACTCATAATAACTGTCATCGTAACGTTAAGCGTGCGGACCCTACGGTTCAAGAATAATGTAGACATGACCGAGACACATCTCCGGTCAATAACCAATAGCGGGACCTGGATGCCCATATTGGCTCCTACATACTCAACGAAGATCTTTATCGGTTAGACCGCATAACAACATACGTTGTTCCCTTTGTCATCGGTATGTTACTTTCCCGAGATTCGATCGTCGGTATCCAATACCTAGTTCAATCTCGTTACCGGCAAGTCTCTTTACTCATTTCGTAGTACATCATCTCGCAACTAACTCATTAATTGCAATGCTTGCAAGGCTTATGTGATGTGCATTACCGAGAGGGCCCAGAGATACCTCTCCGACAATCGGAGTGACAAATCCTAATCTCAAAATACGCCAACCCAACATCTACCTTTGGAGACACCTGTAATGCTCCTTTATAATCACCCAATTACGTTGTGACGTTTGGTAGCACCCAAAGTGTTCCTCCGGCAAACGGGAGTTGCATAATCTCACAGTCATAGGAACATGTATAAGTCATGAAGAAAGCAATAGCAACATACTAAACGATCAGGTGCTAAGCTAATGGAATGGGTCATGTCAATCAGATCATTCAACTAATGATGTGATCCCATTAATCAAATAACAACTACTTTGTCTATGGTTAGGAAACATAACCATCTTTGATTAATGAGCTAGTCAAGTAGAGGCATACTAGTGACACTCTGTTTGTCTATGTATTCACACATGTATTATGTTTCCGGTTAATACAATTCTAGCATGAATAATAATCATTTATCATGATATAAGGAAATAAATAATAACTTTATTATTGCCTCTAGGGCATATTTCCTTCAGTCTCCCACTTGCACTAGAGTCAATAATCTAGTTCACATCGCTATGTAATTAACACCAATAGTTCACATCTTTATGTGATTGGTTCACATCTTCATGTGACTAACACCCAAATGGTTTACTAGTTCAATAAACTAGTTCACATCGCTATGTGATTAACACCCAAAGAGTGATCATGTTTTGCTTGTGAGAGAAATTTAGTCAACGGGCCTGCCAAATTCAGATCCGTATGTATTTTGCAAAATTCTATGTCTACAATGCTCTGCACGGAGCTACTCTAGCTTATTGCTCCCACTTTCAATATGTATCTAGATCGAGACTTAGAGTCATCCAGATTTGTGTCAAAACTTGCATCGACGTAACCTTTTACGACGAACCTTTTTGTCACCTCCATAATTGAGAAATATTTCCTTATTCCACTAAGGATAATTTTGACCGCTGTCCAGTGATCTACTCTTAGATCACTATTGTACTCCCTTGCTTAACACAATGTAGGGTATACAATAGATCTGGTACACAGCATGGCATACTTTATAGAACCTATGGCTGAGGCATAGGGAATGACTTTCATTCTATTTCTATCTTCTGCCATGGTCGGGCTTTGAGTCTTACTCAATTTCACACCTTATAATACAGGCAAGAACTCTTTCTTTGACTGCTCCATTTTGAACTACTTCAAAATCTTGTCAAGGTATGTACTCATTGAAAAAACTTATCAAGCGTCTTGATCTATCTCTATAGATCTTGAAGCTCAATATGTAAGCAGCTTCACCGAAGTCTTTCTTTGAAAAACTCCTTTCAAACACTCCTTTTATGCTTTACAGAATAATTCTACATTATTTCCAATCAACAATATGTCATTCACATATACTTATCAGAAATGCTGTAGTGCTCCCACTCACTTTCTCGTAAATACAGGCTTCACCGCAAGTCTGTATAAAACTATATGCTTTGATCAACTTATCAAATCGTATATTCCAACTCCGAGATGCTTGCACCAGTCCATAGATGGATCGCTGGAGCTTGCATATTTTGTTAGTACCTTTAGGATTGACAAAACCTTCTGGTTGTATCATATACAACTCTTCTTTAATAAATCTATTAAGGAATGCAGTTTTGTTTATCCATTTGCCAGATTTCATAAAATGCGGCAATTGCTAACATGATTCGGACAGACTTAAGCATAGATACGAGTGAGAAAACTCTCATCGTAGTCAACACCTTGAACTTGTCGAAAACCTTTTGCGATAATTCTAGCTTTTTAGATAGTAACACTACTATCAGCGTCCGTCTTCCTCTTGAAGATCCATTTATTCTCAATTGCTTGCCGATATTCGGGCAAGTCAACCAAAGTCCATACTTTGTTCTCATACATGGATCCCATCTCAGATTTCATGGCCTCAAGCCATTTTGCGGAATCTGGGCTCACCACTGCTTCTTCATAGTTCGTAGGTTCATCATGATCTAGTAGCATGACTTCCAGAACGGGATTACCGTACCACTCTGGCGTGGATCTTACTCTGGTTGATCTACTAGGTTCAGTAGTATCTTGTTCTGAAGTTTCATGATCATCATCATTAGCTTCCTCACTAACTGGTGTAGGTGTCACAGAAACAGTTTTCTGTGATGTACTACTTTCCAATAAGGGAGAAGGTACAATTACCTTATCAAGTTCTACTTTCCTCCCACTCACTTCTTTCGAGAGAAACTCCTTCTCTGGAAAGGATCCATTCTAAGCAACGAATATCTTGCCTTCGAATCTATGATAGAAGGTGTACCCAACATTTTCTTTTGGGTATCCTATGAAGACGCACTTCTCCGATTTGAGTTTTGAGCTTATCAGGATGAAACTTTTTCATATAAGCATCGCAACCCCAAACTTTAAGAAACGACAACTTTGGTTTCTTGCCAAACCATAGTTCATACGGTGTCGTCTCAACAGATTTAGATGGTGCCCTTTTAACGTGAATGCAGCTGTCTCTAATGCATAACCCCAAAATGATAGTGGTAGATCGGTAAGAGACATCATAGATCGCACCATATCTAATAAAGTACGGTTATGACGTTCGGACACACCATTACATTGTGGTGTTCCAGGTGGCGTGAGTAGTGAAACTATTTCACATTGTTTTTAACTGAAGGCCAAACTCGTAACTCAAATACTCTTCTCTACGATCAGATTGTAGAAACTTTATTTTCTTGTTACGATGATTTTTCACTTCACTCTGAAATTCCTTGAACTTTTCAAATGTTTCAGACTTATGTTTCATCAAGTAGATATACTCATATCTGCTCAAATCATCTGTGAAGATCAGAAAATAATGATACTTGTGCGAGCCTCAATATTCATCGGACCACATACATCAGTATGTATGATTTCCAACAAATCTGTTGCTCGCTCCATTGTTCTGAAGAACAGAGTCTTAGTCATCTTGCCCATGAGGCATGGTTCGCAAGCATCAACTGATTCATAATCAAGTGATTCCAAAAGCCCATCAGCATGGAGTTTCTTCATGCGCTTTACACCAATATGACCTAAACGGTAGTGCCACAAATAAGTTGCACTATCATTATTAACTTTGCATCTTTTGGTTTCAATATTATGATTATGTGTATCACTACGATCGAGATCCAACGAACTATTTTCATTGGGTGTGTAACCATATAAGGTTTTATTCATGTAAACAGAACAACAATTTATTCTCTTACTTAAATGAATAACCGTTTTACAATAAACATGATCAAATCATATTCATGCTTAACACAAACACCAAATAACACTTATTCAGGTTCAACACTAATCCCGAAAGTATAGGGAGTGTGCGATGATGATCATATCAATCTTGGAACCACTTCCAACACACATCGTCACTTCACCCTTAACTAGTCTTTGTTTATTCTGCAACTCCCGTTTCGAGTTACTAATCTTAGCAACTGAACTAGTATCAAATACTGAGGGGTTGCTATAAACACTAGTAAAGTACACATCAATAAGATGTATATCAAATATACTTATGTTCACTTTGCCATCCTTCTCATCCGCCAATCACTTGGGGTAGTTCCGCTTCTAGTGACCAGTCCCTTTGTAGTAGAAGCACTTAGTCTCAGGCTTAGGACCAGACTTGGGCTTCTTCACTTGAGCAGCAACTTGCTTGCCGTTATTCTTAAAGTTCCCCTTGTTCCCTTTGCCCTTTTCTTGAAACTAGTGGTCTTGTTAACCATCAACACTTGATGTTTTCTTGATCTCTACCTTCGTCGATTTTAGCATCACGAAGATCTTGGGAATTACTTTTGTCATCCCTTGCATATTATAGTTCATCACGAAGTTCTACTAACTTGGTGATGGTGACTAGAGAATTCTGTCAATCACTATTTTATCTGGAAGATTAACTCCCACTTGATTCAAGCGACTGTAGTACCTAGATAATCTGAGCACATGCTCACTAGTTGAGCGATTCTCCTCCATCTTTTAGCTATAGACCTTGTTGGAGACTTCATATCTCTCAACTCGGGTATTTGCTTGAAATATTAACTTCAACTCCTGGAACATCTCATATGGTCCATGACGTTCAAAACATCTTTGAAGTCCCGATTCTAAGCTGTTAAGCATGGTGCACTAAACTATCAAGTAGTCATCATATTGAGCTAGCCAAACGTTCATAACGTCTGCATCTACTCCTGCAATAGGCCCGTCACCTAGCGGTGCATCAAGGACATAATTCTTCTGTGCAGCAATGAGGATAAACCTCAGATCACGGATCCAATCCGCATCATTGCTACTAACATCTTTCAACACAATTTTCTCTAGGAACATATCAAAATAAACATATGAAAGCAACAATGCGAGCTATTGATCCACAACATAGATATGCTAATACTACCAGGACTAAGTTCATGATAAATTAAAGTTCAATTAATCATATTACTTAAGAACTCCCACTTAGATAGACATCTCTCTAATCTTCTAGGTGATCACGTGATCCAAATCAACTAAACCATAACCGATCATCACGTGAAATGGATTAGTCTTCAATGGTGAACATCATTATGTTGATCATATCTACTATATGATTCACGCTCGACCTTTCGATCTCCGTGTTCCGAGGCCATATCTGCATATGCTAGGCTCGTCAAGTATAACCCAAGTATTCTGCGTGTGCAAAACTGGCTTGCACCCGTTGTAGATGGACGTAGAGCTTATCACACCCAATCATCACGTGGTGTCTGGGCACGACGAACTTTGGCAACGGTGCATACTCAGGGAGAACACTTCTTGATAATTAGTGAGAGATCATCTTATAATGCTACCGTCAATCAAAGCAAGATAAGATGCATAAAAAGATAAACATCACATGCAATCAATATAAGTGATATGATATGGCCATCATCATCTTGTGCTTGTGATCTCCATCTCCGAAGCACCATCGTCATCGGCGTGACACCTTGATCTCCATCGAAGTATCGTTGTCGTCTCGCCAAGCTTGTGCTTCCACGACTATCGCTACCGTTTAGTGATAAAGTAAAGCATTACATCGCGATTGCATTGCATACAATAAAGCGACAACCATATGGCTCCTGCCGGTTGCCGATAACTCGGTTACAAAACATGATCATCTCATACAATAAAATTCAGCATCATGCCTTGACCATATCACATCACAACATGCCCTGCAAAAACAAGTTAGACGTCCTCTACTTTGTTGTTGCAAGTTTTACGTGGCTGCTACGGGCTTAAGCAAGAACCAATCTCACCTACCCATCAAAACCACAACGATAGTTTGTCAAATAGACTCCGTTTTAACCTTCGCAAGGACCGGGCGTAGCCATACTTGGTTCAACTAAAGTTGGAGAGACAGTCGCCTGCAAGCCACCTATGTGCAAAGCACGTCGGGGGAACCGGTCTCGCGTAAGCGTACGCCTAATGTTGGTCCGGGTCATCTCGTCCAACAATGCCGCCGAACCAAAGTATGACATGCTGGTAGGCAGTATGACTTATATCGCCCACAACTCACTTGTGTTCTACTCGTGCATATAACATCAACATATAAAACCTAGGCTCGGATGCCACTTTTGGGTTTCATAGTAATTTCAAAAAAATTCCTACGCACACGCAAGATCATGGTGATGCACATCAACGAGAGGGGAGAGTGTTGTCTACGTACCCACGCAGACCGACTGCGAAAGCGTTGAGACAACGTAGAGGAAGTAGTCGTACGTCTTCCTGATCCGACCGATCCAAGCACCGTTACTCCGGCACCTCCGAGTTCTTAGCACACGTATAGCTCGATGATGATCCCCGGGATCCGATCCAGCAAAGCGTCGGGGAGGAGTTCCCTCAGCACGACGGCGTGGTGACGATCTTGATGTTCTACCGACGCAGGGCTTCGCCTAAGCACTACAACGATATGACCGAGGTGGAATATGGTGGCAGGGGGCACCGCACACGGCTAAGGAACGATCACGTGGATCAACTTGTGTGTCTAGAGGTGCCCCCTGCCTCCGTATATAAAGGAGCCAAGGGGGAGGGGGCCGCCGGCCAGGAGGAGGGCGCAGGAGGAGTCCTACTCCTACCGGGAGTAGGACTCCTCCCCCCCAATCCTAGTTGGACTAGGATTCCCCGAGGGGAAAGAGAGAGAGAGGGGGGCCGGCCACCTCTCCTAGTCCTAATAGGACTAGGGGAGGGGGGAGGCGCGCGGCCACCTTGAGCTGCCCCTTTCTCCTTTCCACTAAAGCCCATTAAGGCCCATATGGCTCCCGGGGGGTTCCGGTAACCTCCCGGTACTCCGGTAAAATCCCGATTTCACCCGGAACACTTCCGATGTCCAAATATAGGCTTCCAATATATCAATCTTTATGTCTCGACCATTTCGAGACTCCTCGTTATGTCCGTGATCACATCCGGGACTCCGAACTAACTTCGGAACATCAAAATACATAAACTCATAATAACTGTCATCGTAACGTTAAGCGTGCAGACCCTACGGTCCGAGAATAATGTAGACATGACCGAGACACATCTCCGGTCAATAACCAATAGCGGGACCTGGATGCCCATATTGGCTCCTACATACTCAACGAAGATCTTTATCGGTTAGACCGCATAACAACATACGTTGTTCCCTTTGTCATCGGTATGTTACTTGCCCGAGATTCGATCGTCGGTATCCAATACCTAGTTCAATCTCATTACCGGCAAGTCTTTTTAATCATTTCATAATACATCATCTCGCAACTAACTCATTAGTTGCAATGCTTGCAAGGCTTATGTGATGTGCATTACCGAGAGGGCCCAGAGATACCTCTCCGACAATCGGAGTGACAAATCCTAATCTCGAAATATGCCAACCCAACATCTACCTTTGGAGACACCTGTAATGCTCCTTTATAATCACCCAGTTACGTTGTGACGTTTGGTAGCATCCAAAGTGTTCCTCCGGCAAACGGGAGTTGCATAATCTCATAGTCATAGGAACATGTATAAGTCATGAAGAAAGCAATAGCAACATACTAAACGATCAGGTGCTAAGCTAATGGAATGGGTCATGTCAATCAGATCATTCAACTAATGATGTGATCCCATTAATCAAATAACAACTACTTTGTCTATGGTTAGGAAACATAACCATCTTTGATTAATGAGCTAGTCAAGTAGAGGCATACTAGTGACACTCTGTTTGTCTATGTATTCACACATGTATTATGTTTCCGGTTAATACAATTCTAGCATGAATAATAAACATTTATCATGATATAAGGAAATAAATAATAACTTTATTATTGCCTCTAGGGTATATTTCCTTCAGAGACAACATACACAACAACAATCGTACCATAGGCTAGCTTCTAGGGTTTAGCCTCTCCGATCTCGTGGTAGATCTACTCTTGTACTACCCATATCATCAATATTAATCAAGCAGGACGTAGGGTTTTACCTCCATCGAGAGGGCCCGAACCTGGTTAAACTTCGTGTCCCTTGCCCCCTGTTACCATTCGGCCTAGACGCACAGTTCGGGACCCCCTACCTGAGATCCGCCGGTTTTTACACCGACATTGGTGCTTTCATTGAGAGTTCCGCTGTGTGATCGACAAAAGGATCGATAGCTCGCCTGCAGATCAACTGCGACTTCGGCATCTTCGTCACCAGCTGGACTGGTCACCTTGATTCGACCAAGAATTGCGCCCCGTGTTCGGATCACCATGTTCAGACGAGGGTCTTCATCAAACATCAACTCCAATCTCTATCAAGGTCACGAAGGAATCATCTATGGAGCTCGGGGGCTCAACGTCAACATTGCCCTCAAGCGACTGTGCTGTTTTTCCAAACAGCGAACTTGTATCCGCTGCCACCACCTCTTGGAGCATTGCTTTGACGATCCCTTTGGTGGAATTGTGCGGAATTGAGTCTTCAAAGACCATGCAAAATTTCGTCGAGTTCCGACAGAGGAATCTCTGGCAATCTATAATATACCAGAGCCCTGTCAAATCTGGACGGGAATCTGGACGAGTTTAGGGCGTGATGTCCAGCTTCTAGCTCGGACGTCCTTTGGAACATCCAACCGTTGATCGGCTGCGGAATTACTATATCTACCACCGCTCAAAATTTCAGCTCGATCCGACCGTCCAAACTCCGGAACCTTCCGATTAATGCATCACTTTTCGGATCTGTTTTCTGCGCGAGAATGAATCCGACCCGAATTCATCTTTTTTATGAATGGGATTTCGGACATACTTTTTGAAGGAAGTTTTGTATGGGGTATTGTGTTTTGTTACCAAACGTGTCCCGCTAATTTTGAAGTCTTTTTCAATATGATCTTCACCATCACGCTGGTGTCAAACCAGCCTGATAATGTTGCTCTACGGCTGCCGACCTGCGCTAGACACGCTGTCACTTTATTGAGCTGAGCTCAATTTCTTCGGATCATCATCTCGGCAAACCGAACAAGAGTTCGGCATCGCGAAGGATAAATCATCACCAACATCGCCGCCCCACGGATTACACGGAGCGGGCATACCGGCATCGCCGCACGGTCACTTCATCAAGCCGGCATCGACCACGTCATGACCTGCATCGGCAGGACTGCACTATTGCTTCTTCAAGCTGGTGTCCGTCACGCCGACCTACTTCGACTCATCGGCTGACAATGAGGCTTCGACATCTCGGCTGGACCGGGGGCTTCGCCATCTCTTCATCAACCTACTCCGGAGACTTCGGCGTCACTAGACGACCAGCTCCGTCATGTTAGCTGGACCAAGGGCTTTGCCCCGGCGAGCCAACCTTTGCCAGCATCGCCATACCGTCGCTTTATCGCCATTCAGGCAATGGGTGTGCGGATCGAGTCCCAATTTTGGGAATCACCTTTCTTCGGATTGCTACAACAAATAAACCAGGTACTATCAATCCTAGTATTTTTTGCTTGTTTGGGTTTATTTTTTCCAAGGAATAACTACTCTGGTTTGTCCATCATCTGTACACAGGTCTATCAAATGATGGCCGCATTAACGACGGTTGCCTGGTGGTTCGGTCAGTTTCCGTACATAGTCCGGCGAACACCGCATCCGGAACTCGGACCGACCTGTGAATTCAGGCTTTGTCACGCCTTTACCGCATCACGCCGATGCCCTGCATCGACATTGACTTCGACGCCAGGCCATATTTATTTTGTTACTCACTTTGCATAAATTATTTATTATGCAACGATTTTTTTAATTATTATTATTACTATTATCTCCGGTTTGCACTACTTTTTGTGCACAGGAAAATGATCCGGGGACTTCGGCATCACTCTGCCGGTATGCATTGACCGTGCTATGTCACCACTTCGGCGTGTCGAGCTCTCCGCTCCGCCACCTCGTGACCCGCTTGGGGGATGGAACCTTGCCCCGCATCAAGCTCAGACCGCGTCATCAATACCGAACACATTAACCAACTAAGTCGCTTTCATGCTTAATTCTTTAATTTCTAACTTGTGTTCGGTTCGACCAAGCATTATACTTTTTTTGGGAAAAAGTTGCTTGTAAAAAATCTCCTTGTCCAAACTTTGTTTGTGATGCATAAATTCAAATACCCCGTTTACTTAGGGGCTTCCTTTATAAAGCTTTTCCTGTTGCATATGATTATACTTGTACGGCTTTGTTCCTTGTTCGTGTATTACGCCACAATATGCACCATGTTGACTTAAGCGATTTGCAAGCTGGGTTGCCTCGCTCCTGTGTTTACCCCTACGTTCCCGATTGTTCGACTAGGGACTAAAGGGAGCACCTCTGCGATTGTCACGATCGGGTCACCCGAGCCGGACCTCAGACTGGGTGAAGCCGAAAGCTAGCACTCTTATAGTTTTCAATGATGGTCGGCACACAACGGAACTCATGAGTACAAAAAATCTATTGCACAAGTCTCATAATAACAATGAGCACCGAAGAAAGGTATCGGTGGGGGTACTATTTTTTTCGAAGATGCTTCTTACACTTCGCAGTAATATAGCATAAGTTCCCTGAGCGCGCTTTGTCTGTTACAATCTTATGGCCTGATTGCCTGGTTATTGGAAACACCGTCGATATTCTCGACCAATGGAGTACATAACACTTTTCGGTCCTTGACCGAAGAGGGAGAAGCCGACGGTCGGTTAAGACGCGTCTAAAGTTTGGTTTAACATAGATATGATATAAGTACTTCGGTACATGCAATCATTCTTCTACCCAAGTCACTTGGGGGCTCTTAAGTTTATTTGAGCCGTTTTATAATAAGTGTTCTTCTTCTTAGTCGTTGCAAAGTTTTATTATTGTTATTTATCACTCCTTTTTTCAACACGAGTGTGCGGTCACTAGTCGGGGAGCCTAATTTCTCTCTCAAAGCCGCTAGAGTTTAGTTTGCTAAACTGGCCTAATGAGAAGTACTCCGCCCTCGGGATAGGAGGTTGAAGCCGTAGGTTGACCCGCTCGAAGTCTTGAGATAGGATGTATCATGTTAAAGCACGACAGAAGCACTTCTTTTTTCTAAGACCAATTTTCGGATTGGCACCGAACACTTGATCTTGTTCGGACGTCAAGTTTTTACTGACGTTTTTTTGGCTTTTCGAGCCTATGGCACTTTTAAACTATTTGTGCTTTTCCAGCATTAGTCTCGCAGTGCAACGCTGGACACCTTTAGGGATTCGGCAAAAACATTCTCAGATATTGCTATATATGCATCGGTTTCGAATTGTGTCTTCGGTCAATAGTTGGGTTGCCCGGCTCCTGCACTTGCTTCCTACGCTCCGTTTTGTTCAGCTAGGCGTGCAAAGGGAGAACCACTGCGATTGTGCTTCCAGCTCACATGGTTAAGCACCTCAGTGGAGAAAGCCAAAAACTGACTTTCACAAAAAGCGTAAACTGGTCAGCGATCCGATGAATATGTTAAATGATGGGCCGTTCATAACATTGGCCGAAGTGTTTACGGCTTGACCCCGACTGTCGCCGAACACTACCGGGGGCTATTAACTGGCCTCCCAAACTAAATCCTCAATATTTTGCTCTTACATTAGAGCTGAGGTTTAATGATCATGCTTAGCATGACAACCCAAAGAAAGGAACCGATAGCGGGACTATTTTCTTTTGAAGACATTTCTTCTGTTAAACAGTAATATAACTCTCTGCGTACCTTTGTTTATAAAACCGTATGGCCAGATTTCCTTGTTTGTTGTAAATCTTTGCCCTCATGAAGGCTTTATAAAGTAGGACAAACACTCCTCGGCTACTGGCCGAGGAGGTGGAAGCCGATGGTCGGTCAACAAAGTTTTGTACAATGCGGATCCGAACATTAATGACGTAAAGTACTTGGATACATAGAGTCATTACACATAATTTGTGATTTTACTATGGATATTGATCCTAATTAGGCCACCTGTGCCCGCATTAAGGCTCGGGGGCTACTGGGCTTCGGGCTTATTATTTAAAAATATTAAAGGGGGCATATTGATCCCCTGATCTGGTGTTACCACCCGACCAGTGTCTCGGGGGCTACTGCATTTCTTGTCCAATGCAGAAAATTTTATGTGCAATATAGTTTCCAAGGAGATTTTGATCCTCAGGTTGGTCGGCCGCACCCAACCTAAGTCTCGAGGACTGAGGACGCCGCTTTTAGTGTCCCGAAGTATTCTGCCGAGCTTGGACTTGATCCTCAGGCCAATTTTGCAAATCAACCTGAGTCTCAGTGGCTACTGGGATCAGCGGTCTTACGTCATCCTTCAGGTGCATCTCGGGTTTTAGACCGATACACACCTTGAGGGCTACTCGCTATATATCTCGGCAGAGACTAAATTGCACCAATAAAAAATATGCACAAAAATCGGCCCACATTCGGGGTGGTGCACCACCTCGGAAGAAGTCTGGCATAAAGCTCGGGCGCTAGTGGCTGGCTCCATAGAGGGCATTTCCGGCATTAAGCTCGGCTAAACTCCTTCAACTTTTTGGAACCAAGGTGATATGACACCTCGGATATAGTCCGGCGTTGGAGCTGGGACACTGTCCAGCGTTGGAGCTCGGATATAGTCTGGCGTTGGAGCTCGGATACAGTCTGGCATTGGAGCTTGGACATAGTCCGGCGTTGGAGCTCGGATACATTCCGGCGTTGAAGCTCGGAAGTGGTCCGGCATTGGTGCTCGCCGCAAAAGATACCTCGAATGCAGTCCGGTCTTAGAGCTTGGACGCAAGAGGACACTGCCTCCCGGGAACAACTTCAAACCCGAGGTGTGGCATAAAAATAAACAAGGCATTGATAAAGGCCGAAAACTTAAAGGGGCTCCTCGGATACCCGACGTGTAAACCCGTCGAATGCATTTCGGCGATCCTCAAGATCGAAGAAGATTTTTTGAACCAGTTTTCAAGACCGACGACCGAAGATGAAGAATAGTTCGGAAGAATCGAGGAGCATCCCTAACTTGAAGACCGGTTCAGGGGGCTACTGACGGTGTCCTGGACTAGGGGGTACTCAACATGTCATCTCCCGATCTGTTAGATTGGGCCGAGGACCCCCATGGCCGTATACTCATGGGCCAGTTCGGACAGCTGCCGCATACAAGGAAGATTCCACAAGACTTGGTGATCAAGACAAGGACTCCACCCCACCGGCGTATTCGGCTAGGACTCTTGTTATCCTAGGCCTCTCGTGCATTATATAAACCGAGGCTAGGCTAGTCGATAGAGACAACATACACAACAACAATCATACCATAGGCTAGCTTCTAGGGTTTAGCCTCTCCGATCTCGTGGTAGATCTACTCTTGTACTACCCATATCATCAATATTAATCAAGCAGGACGTAGGGTTTTACCTCCATCGAGAGGGCCCGAACCTGGGTAAAACTTCGTGTCCCTTGCCTCATGTTACCATCCGGCCTAGACGCACAGTTCGGGACCCCCTACCCGAGATCCGCCGGTTTTGACACCGACAGCTGCAGTCAAGTACTCGCCTAAGTTTTAAAACACGCTCCATCCTTATCCGCAAGGACGGCGAGGTGCAGGTCGACCATGATCTGTCCTCGGAGCTTCAACACAAATACAACATTCGCTCCATCCTTATCTGCAACGATGGCGAGGCGCAGGTCGACTACGATCTGTCCTCGGAGCTTCGACACAAATACAACGTTCGCTCCATCCTTATCCGCAAGGACGACGAGGCGCAGGTCAACCACGACCTCATCCTCGGAGCTACGAGACAAATACAACGTCCGCTCCATCCCGATCCGCAAGGACGACGAGGTGCAGGCCATGGGCAACACTAAGTACCTTTGTCCATGGTACACTCGACTGAGCTGCGTCACAAAGTCAATAGCAACTCAAACTGAAGAAACAAGTTCTACTCAAAGAGTCAAAAGATCCAAAAGCAACCAAGTTCGGATACATCCTACGAGGTTCCAGATCGCAGTTTAAGGCACTCGGGCATCAGGCTCGAAGAAGTTTAAACAGTTACAAAAACCACTCGGCATACCGAGGCAAATTTAATCGGATCATAAAAAGTTTGTTCACTCTATGGTAGGACTGGCAGGCTCGACGAATTCTTCCAAGTTGATCCCATCTGCAAGTCGAGTGGCGACGGCAATAAAAGTTTCCATGAAGGACTAGAAGTCATGTTTTCTGGTATTGGCAATCTTGATCGCTACTAGCTTTTCCTCCTTGGCTTCCTTGCCGTGGACTCGAACTAGCGACAGAGCTACGTCAGCACCGCCGCGAGCAGATGACTTCTTCCACTCCTACACTCGGCCAGGGATCTCGTTGAGTCGAGTCATCAAAGACTTGAGGTCATTCTGGGGCATTTCCCGTGGCCAAAGCGTTGAGTCAATCCGCGACACCGCAAACTTCAGGCGAGTAAGGTAGGCAGTAACACTGGCAACACGGGATTCCAGTCGGAGCGCGTTCATGGTAGCCTCATCACCAACAGGGGAAAGGTCGGGGTCCAGGCATGTCTCGATCCGTCTGGTTTCTTCCTCAAAGTTTTGGCAGAATTCTACAAATGCAAAGAAATGATGAGTCGACGGTTGCATGGTGAATCGGCGATAGCTAAACAGTCGGACAAGGAAGAATACCCTCGAGCATAAGGAATAGCTTCTTGGCGAGTGCCCCTAGATAAGCTTCCAGATCATTTCTCTTACGAGAAATGCCTTCAATCTTCTCGTTGAAAGCCACTTTGTCTTTCTTCAAACGAGTCACTTATGGGTTGGATTCGTTAAGGGATGTCTTCAACTTGGTGTTTTCTTCCTCCAGCGCGCCGACTGAGGCCAACTTCTTGTCAGCAAGCGCAGTCTTCTCCCGAGCCTCCTTTTGCGCAGCAGCAAGATCGAGGTCCTTTTTCGCCAGAGCCTGCTTCATTTTCTCTGAAAGATATGCACTTGGGTCAGACAGAAGAACGAGGAGATGACTTGTGAGTCGGCCAAGATAAACAATCGACCAGTTGTTACCTTCCATACCGGCTGTCTCATCTTTGGCCTTCTGCAAGTTCTGCTTAGTCGGCTCCAAGCCAAGATTGAGTTGTATCTGCTTCTCCTCGAATTTGGAAAATTTGGAGATGAGCTCACAGGATTTCTGAAGTCAACAAATGTTACATCAGTGGACAGAGTCGAAAGATATTCACTCCCGAGTGAAAAGAATTCTTAGACTCTTGCCGAATCAAACATTCAACAGTAGTCTCGGGGACTACACCCAGTGGGTGCACTTAGCATGCCCCACTGGTTCAAGTTACACTCGACATGATCCGTTTAGACCGAGTGAGAAAGTTATGATTCTCAGACCATAGCCGACTGCCCTCAGTCAACTACGGTCTCGCGGACTACACCCAGTGGGTGCACTCAGCGTGCCCCCACTGATTCAAAGACTCAATCGACACAATCTAGTCGACTCAAGAAGCAAAAGTATTCAGCAGTACTAATCAGTAATAAATTAAACATCCAGTGGGTGTACAAATGCAAAATGCAGACTGACGAAAAGATGCAAAAGGAAAATTTTCGGGTAGCATATCCTAACAGAACAAGCGACAAGCTAAGGGATCAGTTGGTAATCAACCAACCTGGACGTTGCTTCGGAGAGCTGAGCTGGCGTCATAAGCAGCTTGACTGGCCCCCCGAACCACCTTCATCTGCTCCATCATGATACCTGCCTGGCATATAGCTTCCTTGGCAGCACCCATTTGGTCCTCCGGGACGGGATGCACAGTGAAGAGTGAAGACGGTGTATCAGCTAGAATCTGTATAGTCGACGCCGAAGGCTGAGCACTCGACAATGGTACGGCAAAAGTCACAGAAGCCCGGTTGGCATCGCCGGTCTCCTGGATCACCGGCTCCGTCACTAGCGTCGACTGGGGCACCTTGCCAGTTGATGTCTTCTTACTCCTCCCCCATGGGCCTCAGTAGCACATCCTCGTCGTTGTCTGGAAGATCAATGACATGGGGAGGAGCTGCAAAAAGAGTTAACCGCTAGAATCCAGTCGACCAACAGAATGGCTGAGAAAGCAAAGACAAGTTTGCAAAAGTCGTACCTGGGTTAGAAGTGACCGCATCTTCCACATCCTTGTCATCATTCCTGTAAGCAGAAGTCCTAGAAGTAGCAGCTCTGCAAATTTCAAGATTCACTCGGACGAATGAGAAAGAGAGTCGACAACACAAGTCCTTGATAGAAAGGTATGGACAAGACACTTACGCAGAAGCGACAGGAACATCGATCTTGATCTTGGGCAGGGTCTTCTGAGACTTCGGTTCAGCAACTTTGGGCTGCTTTGGAGCCTTCTCAGTCGGCACAGGGGAGGAGGTTCGAGTGCGCTTGGAAGTCTGTTCGGTCGGCTTAGCTACTTTGCCACGGATACTTGCTTGGTCGTGCTTATGCTTGGAACACTTTTCATTGCGAGACAACGACTCGACTTCTTCACCACTGCTCGAGTCCTCGCTTTCCTCCTCCTCTTCTCCTCCATCAGATTGCCAATCCATGCTTTCACCTCTGCTTTCTTCTCCTTCCTGGTAATGCTCTTACTCCCCGTTCGGCATTGAGTACGTCTTCGTATAAATCTGCGAAGCAAAAGAGGTGACCAAAGGATGGCTGACTCGGTAAACAACTACAAGTCAGAATGAAGAACACTTGGAGATAAAGAATATAACTGCTCTAGTTGGTTGTTGGTGTCGAATGGTAAAACCCTTCGGGACCCCCTGGGGTTATCCTTGTTCCCTGTGATGCTTTGCACCCACTGCGCCACCGTCTTCTCATCAACGTCCTCCGGGTGGATCCGAGTGGAATCCTCAATCCCCGAGTACATCCACATGGAGTGATCACGAGCCTAGAGGGGTTGGATTCGTCGACTGAGGAGTACCTCGAGCAGATCCACACCAGTCACACCCTCATGGATCAGCTGAACTACTCGCTCCATCAACATGGTCACTTCCTCCTTCTCTGTTGAAGTCACTCTCAAGGAAGTAGGTTTCTGGACTCGCTCTAAGGAAAAGGGAGGGAGACCAGTCGAATGACTAGTGGTCGACTTGTCTTTGCAATAAAACCAAGTCGACTGCCACCCTCTAACCGAGTCAGTGAGTGTCATCGCGGGAAAGGCGCTCTTCCCCATCATATGGATACCTAAGCCCCCACACATATGGATCACCTAGGTTTTCTCGTCACTCGGGCTAGGTTTTTTAACAGTCGGCGAGCGGCATGTAAAGATGTGCTTAAACATACCCCAGTGCGGTCGGCAGCCCAGGAAATTCTCACACAAGGAGACATAGGCAGCAAGGTACGTGATAGTGTTGGGAGAGAAATGGTGGAGTTGGGCGCCGAAGAAGTTCAAGAATGCTCAGAAAAAGGGATGTGGGGGTAAAGAAAAACCGCGGTCGACGTGAGTGGCGAGTGAGACACACTCGCCCCCTTGAGGCTGTGGCTCAGTTTCATCTCCCGGGAGCCTCCAGGAACCATGCTCAATCAGCCCGCTCTCGGCTAGGTCTTGCAAGTCATCCATCACGATTGCGGGATGGATCCAGTCGCCCTAAACCCAGCCGCGTGGCAAGCCGGATCTCGATGACGACCCGCTCCTGCCGGTCTTCTTGCCCTTCCCCTTCACCGCTCCCTTCTTTGTGCGCTCCAGCGCCGCCGTCTTGTCCTTCGCCATCACAGCAAGAGGCGCACGGGTGCGGGGGGGGGGCAGCATCGAGAGCGGAAGCAATAGCGGTGGAGAAGCAGAGGAGGAAGAAGGACAAATTGGGGCGCACTTTGCAAAATTCCCCAACTCAACGCCTTATATGGAGTCATTTCTGAGTGATTGGCGACTGGGCCCGGGCAATCATGTCAAATCCTGCAACTGTCGCTCGCTCGGTACGTGGCGAAAAAGGTGGCGCGGTGATCGAGGCGCTCCTTCCTAATCCATCCCGATTACTGCGGCCTCCTCCGTCCCGCACCCTTCCCAAAATTTCGAATCCCGCAAGATCCGGGAACATCAAAGCAACCTGTCAGACTAAAGATTTCTTCCATATCAACACTCAAAGCTTATCAGCAAAAGTTCACTCGACTACTTTAGAATGGATCAAGGAGACTGAAAATGAAGTCAAAGTTGTCGCATAACTCATCAGTCTAAGGAAAATGCTTCCGCAGCGTGTAACGGAGTTGGGACCAACTTCCACTCCTTTTCCCACTCAAACCTTGAACCATTCGGGGGCTAATGATGATGACATGTACCTAGGGTAGGGTCATAGGCCTGACCTAGACACCCTCCCCAAGGACATTGACCTAAAGTCAGAAGCATTCAAGGGATACCATCATTCACTCAACCATAAACATTCCACTCGGAAGATTCAAGTTCACTCGACCAAGGAGTACTCACTCGACCGAAACAAGAATCACTCGACAGATAGAAGACCTAAAGTCACTCTGTATGGCAACGGTCAGGCGTTACCTTATAGACTTAATAGTCATTCATGTATCTTTATTGTTGGTGTTATCTGTAACGCCCATCTTTATGTACCTTAGACCCTATGTAACGGGGGATGGCTGGGGTCCTGGCGCACTCTATATAAGCCACCCCCTCCTCTGGGACAAGGGTTCACACCCCCTGTAACTTCACGCATATTCCAATCGACCGAGCCTCCGGGCATCGAGACATAGGGCTATTACTTCCTCTGCGAAGAGCCTGAACTCGTACATCCTACGTGCACAATCTCACCGTAGCTAGGATCTTGCCTCTTATCCCCCTACTTTACTATCAGACTTAGAACCACGACAAAAGGTATATTTGATATACATGTTATTGATGTGTACCTTACTAATGCTCGCAGTAGTGCCTAGGTATTTGATACTGGTTCAGTTGCTAACATTTGCAACTCGAAACAGGGGCTACAGATTAAGCGAAGATTGGCTAAGGACGATATGACAATGCGCGTGGGAAATGGTTCCAAAGTCGATGTGATCGCCGCCAGCACGCTACCTCTACATCTACCTTCGGGATTAGTTTTAGACCTAAATAATTGTTATTTGGTGCCAGCGTTGAGCATGAACATTATATCTAGATCTTGTTTGATGTGAGACGATTATTCATTTAAATCAAAGAATAATGGTTGTTCTATTTATATGAGTAATATCTTTTATGGTCATACAACCTTGATGAGTGGTCTATTTTTACTAAATCTTGATAGTAGTGATACACATGTTCATAGTATTGAAGCCAAAAGATGCAGAGTTGATAATGATAATGCAAGTTATTTGTGGCAATGCTGTTTAGGTCATATTGGTGTAAAGCGCATGAAGAAACTCCATTCTAATGGATTACTAGAATCACTTGATTATGAATCACTTGGTACTTGCGAACCATGCCTCATGGGCAAGATGACTAAAACTCCGTTCTCTGGAAAAATGGAGCGAGCAACAAAGTTATTGGAAATCATACATACTGATGTATGTGGTCCAATGAACATTGAAGCTCGCGGCGGATATCATTATTTTCTCACCTTCACAGATGATTTAAGTAGATATGGGTATATCTACTTAATGAAACATAAGTCCGAAACATTTGAAAAGTTCAAAGAATTTCAGAGTGAAGTGTAAAACCATCGTAACAAGAAAATCAAGTTTCTACGATCTGATTGTGGAGGTGAATATTTGAGTTATGAGTTTGCACTTCACTTGAAACAATGCGGAGTAGTTTCGCAACTCACGCCACCTAGAACACTACAAACATAATGGTGTCTCCGAATGTCGTAACCGCACTTTATTAGATATGGTGCAATCTATTATGACTCTCACTGATTCAACGCTATCGTTTTGGGGTTATGCTTTAGAGACGGCTGCATTCACGTTAAATAGGGCACCATCTAAATCTGTTGAGACGACGCCTTATGAACTGTGGTTTAGCAAGAAACCCAAGTTGTCGTTTCTTAAAGTCGGGGGCTGTGACGCTTATGTGAAAAGGCTTCAACTTGATAAGCTCGAACCCAAATTGGAGAAATGTGTCTTCATAGGATACCCAAAGGAGACTGTTGGGTACACCTTCTATCATAGATCCGAAGGCAAGATATTTGTTGCTAAGAATGGATCCTTTCTAGAGAAGGAGTTTCTCTCAAAAGAAGTGAGTGGGAGGAAAGTAGAACTTGACGAGGTAATTGTACCTTCTCCCTTGTTGGAAAGTAATTCATCACTGAAATCAGTTCCAGTGATTCCTACACCAGTAAGTGAGGAAGATAATGATGATGATCATGAAACTTCTGATCAAGTTACTACCGAACCTCGTAGGTCAACCAGAATAAGATCCGCACCAGAGTGGTACGGTAATCCTGTTCTGGAAGTCATGTTACTTGACCATGACGAACCTATGAACTATGAGGAAGCGATGATGAGCCCAGATTCCGCAAAATGGCTTGAGGCCATGAAATCTGAGATGGGATCCATGTAAGAGAACAAAGTATGGACTTTGGTTGACTTGCCCGATGATCAGCAGGCCATAGAGAATAAATGGATCTTCAAGAAGAAGATTGGCGCTGACGGAAATGTTACTGTCTACAAAGCTCGACTTGTTACGAAAGGTTTTCGACAAGTTCAAGGAGTTGACTATGATGAGACCTTCTCACCCGTAGCGATGCTTAAGTCCGTCCAAATCTTGTTAGCAATTGCCACATTTTATGATTATGGAATTTGGCAAATGGATGTCAAAACTGCATTCCTTAATGGATATCTTAAAGAAGAGTTTTATAAGATGCAACCAAAAGGTTTTGTCGATCCAAAAGGTGCTAACAAAGTGTGCAAGCTCTAGCGATCCATTTATGGACTGCTGCAAGCCTCTCGAAGTTGGAATATATGCTTTGATAGTGTGAACAAAGCATATGGTTTTATACAGACTTTTGGAGAAGCCTGTATTGACAAGAAAGTGAGTGGGAGCTCCGTAGCATTTCTGATATTATATGTAGATGACATATTGTTGATCGGAAATGATACTGAATTTATGAATAGCATAAAAGGATACTTGAATAAGAATTTTTCAATGAAAGACCTCGGTGAAGCTGCTTATATATTGGGCATCAAGATCTATAGAGATGGATCAAGACGCTTAATTAGACTTTCACAAAGCACATACCTTGATAAAGTTTTGAAGAAGTTCAAAATGGATCAGGCAAAGAAAGGGTTCTTGCCTATATTACAAGGTGTGAAGTTGAGTGAGACTCAATGCCCGACCACTACAGAAGATAAAGAGAAAATGAAAGGTGTTCCCTATGCTTCAGCCATAGGCTCTATCATGTATGCAATGCTATGTACCAGACCTAATGTGTGCCTTGCTATCAGTTTAGCAGGGAGGTACCAAAGTAATCCAGGAGTGGATCACTGGACAGCGGTCAAGAATATCCTCAGATACCTGAAAAGGACTAAGGATATGTTACGTC